>NC_069138.1:45445880-45651929 GCF_026914265.1 Mya arenaria | reverse complement strand
ATTTAATTTCCAATTACTCGTTATTTTTAATAGCTAATGCCACCCAAAACCAATGTGTTATGTCTCATTTTTTTCAATTTAATTTTCAAAAAACAGCATCCGGTATAAGTTTGCAAATCCGGTTTACTTGCAAACTTAGTTTTTTTATTATCTTAGATATCAACTTCAAAAGCGACACATAGAAAGTTTGCCCATTAAATAAGAAATATTTTAAGTAAAATTAAAAAAAACGTTTTAAGAAATATGAAAATTTTAATTCCAAAATTGATTTCTCCCGTTGGCCACCAATTGGATTTTAGGTCCACCGCGGGGTTTTGGCAAACTCCAATTGGAGAATTTTCCATATGAGCCGAAACGGGGGAAAAAATCAGCAATTTGAAAAAATCAAATAATAACAATTTGGAACAGAAAATTACATTTCTATTTATGTTTTGAGTACTAGAGTTATTAACTTTATTAAAATCTAAAAAACAATCAAAAATTATGATTTTGTAAAAATGGTCCTCCAATTGGAGAAATTTCCAATTGGAGAATTCCACAGTCAATTTCTATTGATAAAATTCACCATTGGAGAATACATAAGGCCAAAAAAAAAAAATGTCTTGTTTCTGGTCACATGCCTCAAAAAAAACAGGGTCGGTAGGTAGGTGTTTTTTTTTTTTTTTTTTTTTTTTTTTTTATTCAAACCTTTGGAATGAAATAGTATAGCGTTTGAAAAATGATGAAATATTGTCTGCCAATACAACACCATCAAATATGGCTTAAAGGAAACTGGACACAAGTTTATAACCATATTTATGTATTTATTAGTTTAACAGAACAACAACAGCACTATTACATGACAAGAAGCAACAAGTCCAAGACTAGAATTTGAAATAATCTCAAGAAACAATTGTCATTCTTTGTCAGAAAACAAATATAAACATGGATGGAAGAAACCGTAATACTGGGTATTTAAACATCACAGAGACAAAATCTAACTAAGTGTAATGTCAATGGTTCTTCATACAGAAAATTAATTTTAATCCTTTAAAACATTATAAACGAATGTCCAAAAATGAAACGTTTTAATATGACGTTCGGTATTTGAGAGAGACGAAGTATTTAAATCCATTCACTCAGCATAATGATTCACGCTTCGTCGGCATTATTTTGCCTTAATTCGTCCGATTCAAATAAACCTTGTATATGTGTATAGATATAGTACACTCCACGCGGAACTACCACTTTCCGTTTTCCTCGGCGGATTTTGGTCATCGCAGACACGACATCCAATTGATCATAATCCTCTTTCCTCGGCGTTTTTACTCGTTCACCCACCGAGGCTGATCAGTGGACCGTATAATTACAATCGCCGCGTTACTCGGAGGTAAAAACACCGCGAAACTCGGAGGAAAACATAAGAATCTCCCACTGTATCTAATTTTGTTCAATTTATTTGATATTTTTTGCTACACCCGTAATTATTTATAAAAATAATTTATTTCGCGTACCTAATTTTCGGACATCCAAAGGACCTTAATCGTAACTTTCACACTTACCAAGTTTCAACCTTACCTAACCGTATACACCACTGTTGACAAGTTAATTAGTAAATACCCATCCTAAACGATGTATTGCATGTAGAAAGAGGAAGTGTGAAATATTTATTGTAGGATTAAATAAACAACAAGGGCAATCAAGGGATTAAGAAAACAAAGACATGATATTTTTGGAAAACGATCTGCCAATAATAAAACTTTACCACACTTATAGACTGTAAGAAGCAATTATGTACAGTTATACTTATTGAATCCTCAATAAAAGTCAACACATTCAATGATATAGGTAACTAATTAATGTGATGAATTAAAGTTGAAAATGCAAAACTTAAGTTACATTCGAAAACACCACTCAGAAACATTAATCCTGCATAACAATATACATGCTCTCCATGAGATCCTCGTGGGTAAAACTGTGAGTTATGTGACGTCACACAGTGAGACTGTTTGATCTGAAGCCGATAGAATGTGTTATTCATTTCAATGCATGTATAAAATGGTGTTTAATGGGATTTTAATTAACTTGATGAAGGATTTACACTTATATGCGTAATAAATAAGTTTAGAACCATTGATAACTACGGATACATTAATAAGTGTTAATAAGTGGTAAAATGCAAATTAAGAAATAATGACCGAAAAATATTCACACTTACAAAGTTCTCAACACCTTCATTACTCCAATCTAATTAAGTTCTCAACACCTTAATATAGTAAGAGAAAGATGACAATAACAAACACAAACGCACGCTATGGTATATCTTTTAATTACATAATGTGAAAAACAACAGTTGTTTGACGATGCTGATGAAAATTTACAATAATTGTTTTTAAAAAGAAACTTACTGTACTTTGAAAAATTAAATGTCTCATTATTTAATACTGTTTTAACAGAAGCAATGTACTGTAGTAGCTATGCACAAAACGCGGAGTTCCGCGATTAGGTCAATAAATCGATACGATCACCGGCGCTACCGGCAATAAAACCCTCCATAGAAAACGATTAACTCGGTGCAACTCGGCGAAATTTAGCGAGGAAAAAGGTTGCGTACTCGGCGGAAATCCGCGATAAATTAAAAACGCCTCCGAGTCACCGAGGAAAGTGGTAGTTCCGCGTGGAGTGTACTGTAGTCTTTTGAATTACGAAAATGTCGGTGCCAAAACTGTCATTCTCGGTCGAGGCATTATTTGTTTTACGATGGCCCTTTTACGATATCTAAACAACCATACAACTTACCGAACATTTAGCTTCAAGTCGGACATTTTCTCGCTCGCCATGTAAATCGATGAAAAGACTTTTTATTGTTGTTTGCGAATGGGCAACTTTAATGACACTACAACCGTCGAAGTGCGAACATGTGTCTATTTTTATGGCTATCAAATGCGTAACAGACGTCGTCTGCGCAGGGCCAGCCATCTTCGACACGGCCGTATAAAAAACACGTCACGAATATAATATTACTGTCGGATAGCGCGGTTTACTCTTCGGCGCCGGGACCGGGAATCCCGGCTCACTTTACGCTACTTATAAAAAACGGTCTTTACGCTATAAAAAAAAAACGGTCGGGGGGTAAAAAGTAGGGTCGGTCGGGTGACCAGAAACAAGACATTTTTTTTATTTGGCCTAAGTTGGAGAACACAGAAGTTGGAGAAATCACCAGTTGGAGATTTCCACAGTATTACAGCTGCTGGGTTAAAAAAGTTGGGATATATACATGTCATCATATAATTGCTAATTAATTTAATATTGATAGAATATTCAAGAAAATAACAATGCAAGATGTTAGTTGTTACCTGATTTCGCGTATACCATCGGCATTTTCAACTTGTGTGCAATCTAAAGCAGTTTTATTATATACAACTGCGTCAGATGTGTAGTTTTATTATTCCTTTTCAGAAAACTGTTTTATCAAAATGCATATTTCACTAATAAATCTAAAAAATCAAACTGTTTGCTTAATTTTGCATTTTCCAAAGATACTTCCTGGTGGTACTTGGTTACAATATTGAATTTTTAATCGACTTTAAGGTTAGAGAACACTGAATGTATTCCTTAAGACCACTCGGTCAAGGTTTACCCGTGAAAGCGCAAGCACTTGCTTCAAACAGGGTCCTTTAATTATTTTTCAAAGCACCGATGAAGGGGTACAACTTTCATTGGTTAAATCTGACTAAAATAAACAAGCTCGATTTTGCTAAAGGTGATTAGCTGATAAAATCACTCTCGAGTCCGTTTCCTGGCTAGAAACTGTTACTGTGTCATTTTTGAGAGGCCATCCATGAGATAGTACCCCTCGTGGGGATCGAACCCACATAGTCGTGGGTAAGAAGCAGAAACCTACACCACTGAACCACTTTCATCCTTAAAGTACCGAGAGGCAGCATCACGCGGCAAAGGGATCGAGCTAAATGTACCATGGAATGAACCCACGACTACGATTTCAATAGGCTACGCCTTAACCAATAGGCTAAGGAGACGGTATTAATGCATGTACTCAATTGCAGATTCAGGGAGGAGGGGGTCGGTCCCTCCACCATTGAATCATCCGTTTATACATTCTCAGTCAATATCGGGGAAAATACAATATTAAGATAAAAATGCCCTATTTCGGACTATAAATTAGAGGAGTACACCTACCCCGGCCCAACATTTTAAGCCATTCAATTTCTGTTCTGAAGGAGGGGCGGATGTGGAAAGATTGAGCCAATGAGTTTCTGTAATCATAATTGTTGTTTCATAATGTTATAGTTCCTTTAAACAGTTTAAACGTTTTAGGACATCGAAATAAACAGACGCATGTTCAGTTTAAACATACTCTGTATACAACGTTCTCGTACTCCAGTGCGATGATGCTATGCATTATATTTATCATCCGACCTCTGATAAACAGAAATGACAACGCTTAAAAGCTATTATTTATACAATTATGATCATCTAACTGACTGAGTATCTGCCAAAACTTTTCTGTTTAAAGAGACTCTCTCATGTTTTGACACCAGACATTTTTTTCTCGTAATGCATCTGAACACTTATATTTATTTTACTCCTTGGTATTGAATTTTCAGAAATAATAGTAACCAGGTTGATTTTCTTTTATGCTTCAATTGCATTTTTAAAAAAGATGGGAGCAAGTCCATGCCGGTGCAGATAACATATACTCGAAGATTATGTCAATCAACTGATTGTGCAACAGCCTTTTGTTGAATCGTGTTTGTAACGCATTTCAAAATTTTGGACTTCAAAGACTATATATTTTAGCACATATCAACATTTAGGGTTCCAGCCATCAATAGCTGAGCTTTAACACTTAGTTTGATTCACAATACTTTATTTCGTAATAACAATGTATAAAATCCAAGTAAAAGATGCATTTTCAAAACCCTGTACGCTTCGCTTAAATTCACTCAAAAACTCAAGTTCGAAAGATTTAAAAAAGTATGTCATAAACATATCCCCTTTACATGAGGAAGCCGGTCCAAACCATTCACATACTAAAAAACTGAGTTTCTTAATATAAAATCTCTAATAAATTTGACAAATAAAATTCAACATGGGTAAACAATTATAAAAAAATAACGTATCTTATGTATTGCAACATATTTATAAAAAGATAAAGTCAATTGAATCAAATGGATATTTTTAGTGTACTTTCTTTACCGCGGTAAGTGGACTTTTCATCTTATTCCAACAAGTGAGGAGCATGGTTGATTCTCTTCGTGACTGAAATCAACTTTTTTTAAACACTTGGTGTATTTCAAATCTAGTCCATATAAACATCCCCTTTAGATTCTTTGACGATTGCATTTTCCATGGGAGATCACTGCGTAGGATAAATATACAAGTGTTGTTTAGCCACACTGTGGTTTCAATAATGTCAGGGGCGTAGCTACCCCTCTATTCATGTGGATTCATAAATGTGCTGGGGGGTTCGGGGGCATGCCCCCCTCAGAAAATTTTGAAAACCATGGTGCAATCTAGTGCATTCTGGGCGTTTCGATGTGCATTATTTTGTACTGGAAAATAACCAGTTTTTGGATCATGTAGTCAAGTTCGCATACTGCTACTTCGGTGGTTTTTTTTCAGAACCATGTTTTTTCAGCCGCGTATTCACGTATAGGCGGCTACACGCCTGTATGTTGTGCATATGAATGTATAATTTGGTTTATATGATGCATCCTTAATGTAACACCTCCTTGCTGCTACACCAATAGAAACTTCATTGGATATTAGCAGTAAAAGAACTAGCACTGACGTTCCCAATTTTCGTCTGGGTCATTTAAATAATAGAAAACAAATTACATGATAAACAAATTTGTTTTGACTTCTTTAATGAATTATATAAACACATTGTACAAACATATCATGACACTTTTAAACAAAAAGTATGGCTGTCAATTAAACAGTATGCTAGCTTTAAAGATTGAGGCAAACCATTGGAATTTTACAGCGGTCTTAAAAAGGTGTATTTAAAGCTGCAATCTCACTAATTGATCGTTTTGACTACCGGCACTCTTTTATTGTTGGTCTATAAATAGACCATTTGTTTGCATAGACCCAATTTTAAGTGATATAAGACTGCTGAAATAAGATCAGGGGTGGTATTCAATATTCAACTTAAGTAAATCTTATGGTCATACATGATTGACTTCATTCACTCTATTGGTCAGTTATAAATAACAAGTAATCAGATTAGCTACATCGTTCTTAGATCCATTTAAGATCAATATATAGAATACCACCCCAGATTGCATTTTGTCATATTTATGGCTAAAATGATGTTTTATGGGTATAGTAGCATTACGAACAATTTAATGTAAATGAACTTTTCGGCAGTCTTACCAAACATTTTTGATTGGTTCTATTGTGAATTATCTATGACTATATGACTGAATTAAAGGAATGATAACCAAATCAGCTTTTGAGACAAATTTTTTAAAGTGTCTAAATGACAATCTGTGAAAGTGCAGCTTTAAGTTTTGATCTAAAGCTTCATTTACACATTGTTATATTATAAATAACTGTTTAAAAGGTCTCATGTACAAAATAAGACAATAATTTTCTTACAAATATCTAAAATTGATTAAAATAATAAAGTACCATTAACATATTTCTTAATAGTGCTGTTTCTCAACTGACAATACCATTCAAAGCCATCATTTCAACTATGAAGTTATTTTTAACTTTAAACTTTTTTATAGCATATATGCAACAAAATATACCAAAAATACAAGCCATGAACAATATGATTGTTCAACTTGCGTTGTCCTTGACCTTTTAAAATGACCATTTTCCTGTTCTGTCTATTTGTAAGGTGTGCCCTGAGGAATGAAGTATGACTGTATGAATCACAAAAAGCAATAAAAACACAAAAAATCCCCATTACCCCTGTAATTTCTAATACAGCAGTAAAATCAAGCAATTCTCAAGATTGATTGTGCTGCCAAATCAAAAACATGTTTGCCAAAACATTTAGAGCTGCATTCTCACAGATATAACGTTTTAACAACTTTTGTTTTGTCTTGGAATGAGCAAATTTTTGCGTAAATATCAGCAAACCAATGGTAAAAGATTGCTGACAAAACATCAAATCCCAGATTTCATATTTCCTTCGAAGATTAATGTTACTAACGGTTTAAGAAAAGTGCATAAAACATCAATGTTTTAACTTAAATAGAAAAGTCTGCAATTGAATTTTTTGTCAATACGGTAGTCTTATATTACTGGTTTCCATGCATTTTTCGCAAAAATTGGATGGTACCAATTCAAAACAAACAAGAGGCCCAAATGGGCCTATGCTCTACTGGCTGGGTTTGTGTGGTCAACATCACTGTTTTCGAAAAGAACCAACCCCTTATGGGTATCTGAATACTCAAAACTGAAGACTGTATCATATTCGCAAGCATTTATTACAAAATAGCATTTTTTTATACTATCAAGGCCCATCATCTAATAATTTCAAGGCCAATAATCCAGGAAACATGGGCAGATCAGGTTTTTGAAAGGAACTGAGCTCTAATGGATATACTGGACAAGTTTCATCAAGATACAATCAAAACTGAAGAATGTATCGTGTTACCGAGCAATTGTTTACTGACACATTATTTTTTTTATTATCAAGGCCCATAATCTTGGCATGCATGGCGGATCTGGCTGGTTTTCGAAAGGAACCGAGCTCTAATGGATATGTAGATACTGTACAGGTTTCATCAAGATGCAATCAAAACTGAAGGCTGTATCATGTTAACGAGGAATGTTTACAGACGCACATACTACGTACACATTACCATCGCATAAGCTCTTCTGGCCTTTGGCCAGTAGAGCTAAAAATGAAAAAAGTTGTTAAAACATCCGAAGTGTGAGAGTGCATCTTTAACATTTGAAAGTAACTCTGTTTGCCTCATGCCCCTAAACAAGGTTTAATCATATTATATGAGCAGTGGGCTTGTCCTTGTATTTTTTATTGTATGATTGCAGTAATGGATACTGGTCTCATTACCTTCTGACAATTTTTCATCAATTTTAAGGAAACAGAAAACACATATTAAGCTCATATAACGCTGTACAAATTTAATCTATTTCATTACGTTGAGAAATAGTCCCTAAAAATATTAATTGTGGAAACATATCTTATTTAAATACATACAGCAAATGGCGACATCATTTACCCTTTAGTATGAAAAATGCAGTTTCCTGATATTTGAATAGCGGTTCTTTATTTAAGCATCTCAATTCATTCAACATACACATAGTATGTATCAAGTTTCAAAGGAAACCAAATCATTGTAACAATTGTTTTCAAAGCAAATATAATAAATCACACTCTTGACAAACTTCTTTTCCTAGTTTCAACTTTGAGACTTTTTGATGAGCCTGCACCTTCCCTCCTCTTATGCAGTGGCTTCAAGCAATAAAGCTAAAAGCTCAAGTTGCGCAGCTGGTGAACAAGACTGCTGTGTTGATAGTTAGTTGACAAACTGCACACTTGATGCCATAAATCATGTCCATCAACCTCCAGAATGAAGAAATGACGCAGCACAGAATTGATTTCAATTGGACCTCTCTGTACTTTCATCCCCTAAGGCCTTGTTGTAGTCAAAGACTATGTCTTAGTGTGCAGTGCGTGATCTTGAGAAGCCTAAATCTGCTCGTCTGAGGAAGTAAGTCTGGCAGAGTGTGAAACTCCTGTCTACTCATATGGCTAGACGCCTGTGATCTATGTCTTCTTGTGTGTGCCCAACCATCACCTGAAGAGAATTTAGAGGAAGTTAGTGCTTGATTACAAGTTAATGTGACAAAACAAGGTCTTTTATTTATGCCACCAAGATCTAGTATTCCAAGTGTCATATCTTGTATGTTAACTCAAAGCAATTGAGCATAAACTGTTTGGTAATTTATTTTAAGTCACTGCTTCCACTTATACTATCAGTAATATTGAACATGAACCGACTGACCCAAATATTATTCTAAATATTTTTATGTGCAGAAACCTTAATCCTATTTACCAAAAGTAATCCAATTGTATGTCTTCACAAATCATTTTACAACAATATTTGTCAATTTAACTCAAATATTGATTATTGTTTTTGTCTGACAAACACAGAGATGGCCCTATATATATTGCTCACCAGATTTGAGAAAGGATTCTAAATTAGTTATTGTTTGAACACTTACTGGACACTTTTCGTCTGACTTTATAATGCAGCTGGTGAAAATATTAAATGTCCCTTTATAATGGGCTTACAAAAACATAAAAAACAATGAATTTGTTTAAAAATTACAAAGGGCCATAATTCTTACAAAATAAGTTTGTATTGAGCAGAATAAAAAGGCTTTGCCTAAAATACAACCTCAGAACTATATTTACAAGTACCGTATTTTCTCGACTATAAGACGGGGAAATTGGGTCCCGATTTTTACCCCCAAAGTAGGGGACCCGTCTTATAAGCGAGTCGATAAAATATTAAAACAAGATTCAAGTCAAAATCAGTTAAATTTTACATAGGGTATTCGTCTATCCAGTTTATCGTCTGCTGATATAAGTATGGGGCAATTAAGTAAACAACAACACAAAATCTCTTCACCGCGCGTGCTCTGACGTCACACAGTGTACCGTTATATCTGCATTTTTTCTCATGGCGCGTGTCAGTATAATTAGTTTGACAGATATATCAAATCAATAAATTGGAATCTTAATATGATGTACCTAACTGTCAATTTGATTAAGCAAACAAATGACAATGCGAATATGAATCCTTTATGTTCGTCGCCAATCAAGGAACAATATTGCCTAAAGCATTATTGCTAAACAAACACCTAATCATGCCTCGGCTTTTCGCAGTTATGTTATTGAAGCCATTTATTTTGCCGAAGAACTTCATTGGTGTCTTCAATAAAAAATAAACTAAAACAAACATGTTGTTATTGATTAATTATTACAATTTCGATAAGTAACGACCTGTCCTGCAAACTTATGTACTCATTTTTAACCTACCTCCAAATAGAGAGCTCACAGTTGACCGCCATTTTCTTTGAGTAAAACAAAAACAGTTACCGCGAAAGTCGATAATTGTCCGTTGAGCTTGAACATTTTTACACATAAGGAAGAATTTTAGCATTTTAGATTTGCTTAAAAATTGACCCCGTCTTATAAGCGAGTCGAAACAAAAAGCACCAGATTTCATGGGCAAAGTTAGGGGGCCGTCTTATAAGCGAATCGCCTTATAGTCGAGAAAATACGGTAAAACAAAAAATCTACAACATGAAATATGTTTGCTATATCTGGTTTTGAGAGAGAGTGATCAGAAGAAAACATCACACATTCACAATCATATTAAAAAATAATTTAGTTTTTTTTTAATAAATTCTATTTCAAAAACACTGCAAAAGACAAGACCCTTACATTTCAATTTCTTGATTTAATACATTGATGATTATCAATTCTCATGAAGCGAGATGGGTCTTACACTCTAACCAGTGCAACTTGCATGTTCTTAGTTGCTCAGTTATTACCTTTTCTAAATTTCTCCTCTTGATCTGAGCCACGCCAAAATGATGGGAGATGCTTTTGTTGTCTTTTCCATCAGAATGTAAGCACCACTGTGTTTCTGTTTATCTCCTGAAACAGTAATAGTTTATTAATAATAATAACAATAATAATAATTAGTAACTTTTATTGGAATTATTTTCACCTCTTGTGCCTTTGGGGAACAAAATTGACTTTCGGAAAAATACAAATTCAGGCCAACATCGATAATATATTGGTAAAATATACATATTTTATTTATAACAGTATGCAGTTGTTGTTTTTTTCAAATCCTACATAATTATATTATCAATGATATTTCATAATACAAAATAATTTATATAAAAATTGAAATAACACGGCATAGTTGTTGACAGAACATGAACAAATAAATGTGTTAGACTACTACTTTATGGGTGTAAATAACTCAGGGCTTTCACTTTAGGGACATTTGAACACTTTTGGTGAAGATCCACTACCACACCCACTAATCCCCCTCTTCTGAAACCATATTTTTTATGGATCAACATATGGTAAAGGAATTTGACAGATGGTAACCTTAGGAACATTTCTGTGACATTATTTTGAAAACAGGCCAGCAGGATCTGAGGAGAAGATTTTTCCATTTAGACATATAGCGAAAAGTAGCTCCGCACCCTAGAGCAAGTTTTTTTATGAATCAATATCTGGTGAAGAAAATTCATACAGGGTATTGAAACATTTTTTTGCTTCATATGAAGATAACTTAACTAGCTCTTCATCACATTAAATAAAAATTAGCACAGTCTATGCCGCACACACAGAGCCCCGCATTTGATCTTTTACCAAAGTTTGATTGGGAGTTTAGTTTCTTGGCACACTATGACAAGTCTTTTCAGGTCTATTAAAGCTGCACTCTCACAGATTGATCGTTTTGAAAAAGTTAATTTTTTATCTTGGAATGAGCCAATTTATGCGAAAATGAATGGAAACCAGGAGGTACGGATAATATCCCCCAGGATGATTGCCCCCCCCCCCAGACATTAGCCCCTAGGACCATAGCCCTCCCAGAAGATAGCCCCCCCGTCTTAGTGAAAAAACGGACGATATTCCCCCCAATATTAAAATGCATATTATAACCAGTTTATTTAAGCAAATTTGCAAAACAATGATTTTTATTATAAAATGAAACAACCCAAAGGCATAAATCAATGAAAAAAAGTCATGAATAGTGAAAAATAAACGGAACTAGAACTCCGCGAGTCGGATGTGTCGCCTGACGAATTATTTACTGTCGACATTATAGCTGTTAGATTGGCATTTTATTCATTTATAGACAATGATGTTGCCATTTAACTTTCAAGTGTAGGCGGCATTTGAACCCTCAATCAGATATACCTACAGAATAAGTTTCAGGTTGAAACCTCCTATAATTTACGAGATATGCCACAAACAAAACCTAAGCAAGAAAATTAACAAAGGGCAATAACTCTAAAAATATGGCAGCAAGAGTAACGGTTCTTGTGCACTGCACTTGCCCTCAATGAGATCTATCTAGCTATGAAGTTTCAAGTTGATACCTCTTATATTCTTCAAGATATACCCCGGACAAAACTTTAAGCATGAAAATTAACAAAGGGCAATAACTTTAAAACTAAGAAAGCAATAGTTACTGTTATTGTGCACTGCACTTGCCCTCAATGAGATCTATCTAGCTATGAAGTTTCAAGTTGATATCTCTTATATTCTTCAAGTTATGCCCCGGACAAAACTTTAAGCATGAAAATTAACAAAGGGCAATAATTTTAAAACTAAGAAAGCAAGAGTTACTGTTCTTGTGCACTGCACTTGCCCTCCATGAGATCTATCTACATATGAAGTTTCAAGTTGATAACTCTTATATTCTACAAGATATGCCCCGGACAAAACTTTAAGCATGAAAAATAACAAAGGGCAATAACTCTAAACATATGGAAGCAAGAGTAACAGTTCTTGTGCACTGCACTTGCCCTCAATTAGATCTATGTACATATGAAGTTTCAAGTTGATACCACTAATAGTTTAGGAGATATACCCCGGACTAGCGAAAATGGGACGCGGACGCCGCCGCTGACGCCGCCGACCACTAAATGGCATTTTTTATGTTTTATGAATATGCAAATTTAAAAGAGTGTATATATGTAAAGTAATTTATATATATGCAGGGGGGCTATTGTCTGAGGGGGCTATTGTCTGGGAGGGCTATCATCATCCGGGGGATATATGTCCTAGGGGCTAATGTCTGGGGGGGGGGGCAATCATCCGGGGGGGATATCATCCTACACTCGGAAACCAGTGATATAAGAATGCTGACAAAAAATCAGATCACCAATTTTATTTTTTAATTTAAAAAATGGATACTTGTGCATTTTTCTTAAACTGTTAGTAATGCTTTATGCCATTAAAATTAGTTTATTTAGATCTTATGTCAGCAGTCTTATATCACTTCTTTGCAGATATTTTGGCAAAAATTGGCTCATTCCAAGATAAAAAAAAAAGATTTGTCAAAACGATAAATCTGTGAGAGTGCAGCTTTAAAGTGTTTGAGAAAAGTAATCACCTTATCAACACCGGTAAGAAAACAAATACAGGGCTCTTTGCAGCTGTATAGTCTGTCCTTTAGTTAATTCAAAATGGTGAAGAAAAATAAAAGTTGTCTTCTGTTTTAACTTTTATGTCATTCAAAGGAATATTGCCTACTGTTGCAGCATTTGTGACTGCACATATCATGTGGTAAACACACACTGATATATAACAAAACCAAGTTCATTTGTCTCAGTATTTACCAATTTTGGGCTTTCACTTCTTGAACATGTTTTGAGTTTTAGTGATCTGAATAGGCTAATGTTTTTTATGACAATGATGCAAGTGATCTAAAACATATTTTTTTCATCAAAAGATCCAGGAATGAACAAATATTTTTTGTGTGAAAAAACAACAGTTCAATTCATTTTTTTATGTACTTTAGTTAAAAAAAAATTTATTTAAGTTAACTATATATAGATATCTCTATATAATTCTATTATTTATTCCACAAAATATATTCCAACAGCAAATTTTAATGATATGCTTTTTTCAACCATTCCAATTTATTTTGTCAATAAGATCATTTAAACTATTAGCAGGCAATAACCACCCTTTTGTTGACTATATTTAATAAATATCAGTAGGAAAATGACCAAGATACACAGTAAAGACAGTTACCATGACAATACTTGGTGCTTTTAGATGAAGGCAAAGATACCAGTCAGAGAGTTGCTACTGAAAAATTTCTTATCAAAATTTGATCAGGGTCAGTAGCCTTCAATGATATATTATGTCATGGACCTATAAACTATGGTTTATAGGTCCGTGATTTATGTATATTGAATTAAAAAAAATAAAAATGTACATTAATTTTACTATATTCTTCTTCATATCTTAAATTCTGAACAATAGAATTTTATTGTTTTATGTCACTGAATGCATTACTTGTGTTCTGTTTTAGTTGCTAAACTTTTAATACTAACATGCCACACATATATTAATGTTTTGTGCAGTTTTCTTAAATCGTTAGTAAGGCTTAAGCCATTAATCATTAATTTCCGAACGGAATATGCCAAGCTTTGATGTTAACTTTTGTCAGCAATCTTCAATCATTGGTTTGCAGATATTTACCAAAAATTTGCTTTTTCCAAGACAAAAATAAAAAAAGTTGTAATATTGGTAAATCTGTGAGAGTGCAGCTTTAATTTATTATAATTTGGCGATTAATTCACGTTTACATATTATATATGTATTTCAAGAAATGGAACTTGATTGGATATTTTAAATATCAAAATATATATTTGATAATCCTATGTGAGTGTCAACAATTATTAAAGTGTGTCAACGTTAATACACCATCCTCCACAGCTCCAACCCTGAAGAACACTCGCACAATATTGCCCCCCACCGCCCCTAAGGAAAGTCCCAATAAAATTTAAAACATTTTGACCCTTAAACTACTTGTGAATCAGTGGTCGAAATTAGCACAAGCACGCAAGCCCTGTACTGGTAAAATGTCTTCCGGGCTTGCTTAAATTCTGCATTTTATAGAGTAGGGCTTGTTCATAAATTTGATGCCAAGCAATATAAGAATTCGGGCTTGTTCATCCAAAAGTCTAATTTCGATGACTGGTGAATAATAATTTATAATTAATATACTGTCATTTAAACCTTAAAGTTGGTGAAATATAGCTGCATTTTTGACATACTAAAAAGTCATTAATAGCATAATTCTATGCACCACCATACTTGTAAGTTTTCTTTTTCTAAGTCTAAATTTAAGTCACTATGAAATGGCCTGATTTATTGCTTTTCCTATGTATTGAATGACTTCGTTCTTTGAAAAAGGCCTTTTCATTGTTTTTATGATCCTTGTGGGAAACAGTGACACCATTCTGTGTATATCAAAACTTGTCAGACACATTTAAATGTCCCCACAGTAGGACTGCAGGAAAAACCTTGACACTACCTAGTACAGAAAAGATGCTACACTAAATATTAAAAGTTGTAAGTTTCTGGTTCTCAAGCTCTTCAAATTTGTTTAAATTATTACATATAGCTCGATATTTTTAGAATCATTCAATTTTTAAATTATTATCAAGGTGAAGAGTTTGATAAAGATTTAATTTAATACTTTCAATCAATAGCCTTTTTGATACTATAAAATCTATTACTTTAATTATTTTTCCTCCAGAAACCATTCCCTTATATTATAACAAATTGTTCAATAAGGGTATGATTAAGTAAAATCTCCTATTATAAAGAGGACCATATATATTCATAAAAGAAACACAACTTTCACTGCACTACAATTAAAAAGACAAAGCATTTGCAAAGCAAAGCAGAACATTAGGTCTCTGACTAACTGATACATTTGGCACCGCGCACCCCAGTTAAGACGTGCAGCGTCGGGAACGGGCCAGCATATACACTCCGGTATAGTAGGGGTGGTCACCGAGCCCGAGCCACACTGTGTAAGGGGCACGTGCAGTTGGCCATTAATTTGGGGAATTAGCTGGCACAACTGCGAGTTACCGTTTAAGTTCAGATCACGTTTAATGGTTCACTTTGATTAACAACTCAAGTCCAATTAAGATGTTTAAAAGTTGGTTCTTTATTAATTCCACATTTAAGTTGAATAGTTAACAAAGATAAATCCAAAGACTTATTCAACAAGAAACATTCAATAGTCCATGTGATATATTAAGTTATGAAAGATAGTGAATTAATTATATAGTCACAAAAAAGTAGTTCAAAGATATTTCCTTAGTAAAAGAAGAAGTACAAAGTTCCTAGTTTATATGTATCTCTAATGTATATATTTCTCTTCTCTTTTCTAAATGAAAAATATACATACTTATATACCAACTTAAAGAGTGGAAGCCACCAATCAGAATCAAGTGATCAAAAGACAACGATCGAAGATTTTAGAAAGTGTCACTCAAAAATAATTATTGTCAAAAAAAACTTACAATTAGATTAAGTCTGAGATAATTGAGAAGTGTCAAAGTCTCAAAGAGTAAGGTTTATGATTATGATCTGAGATAATTAACTGATAATAATTAAGAAGAGGAAAAGGAAAATCTTATCAGAAATGTCAAAACACTCAATTGCAATTAAAATGACTGACAAAAGTCTCTTTAGGAAATTATGAAAGTAAATATCATAGAAAAATAAGATGTAACCAAAAAAAAGAGCAATAAATTTTCTAACAGAATTTGAAAGAGAAAGTCACACGGTGACACATTCACTTAATCATATGACTTAAAATTTCTTACTCAAGTTCTTCAACTTTCTTTAAAAATTCTAAAATGGAAAATATGACATATATATCTCTACTTCAAGAAAAAAAAAAAAAAAAAATATTTTTCAGGTAAAGAGTATGATTTAGATTTGAATTTTAACAACTTTTTTAAGTAAAATGTATTATTTTTCATTGCCTTCATTCTTAAAGAAAACCCCTTGAATTTCCATTTCCAAAATCTCCAATTATAAAGAATTCCATATTCATTACAGAAACACTGTCTGTTTCAATATTAACTAGTCTAATAAATAAGCAAAGCAATTATTTAAACATAAAATGATATGATGATGTAATAAGAAATGCTAACAGCAATACGGGACTTTATTTACATTTAGAAATGGGATCAAAGATGAGATTTGACATTCTATATGAACGAGAATGCTTAGAAAATATACAGAAATATGGAAGATAGTTTTGTTTCTTAATGACACAAATTGAAAGTAATGTTCCTTTCTTGATTGGGTGGGACTAATTTAGCTCCGCCTAAAAATTGTTTTGTCATCAGATTAGGTATAACACAATGTGATTGGATCAAAATCCTGATCAATATAATAAACTCTGAATGGAGGCATCCAATCAAAATCTAGTAATATTTCCATTTGTTTCCAATTGATTGCACCATCAGTGATTTACACAATCAGTGATTTATGGCCTTTTAACTTGTAATGGTCTAGTGGCAAGTGCACATATGACTTATGTTAAATCATGTTTTAAGAGCTAATTAGAATTTTAAAGTCTAAGCTATGTGACAGAAAATTAATACCAAAATCTTTTTTTGAATTGTAGTAACTGATTCTTTTGCATTTGATGAGGTCAGACATTTTAAGATATATAATATTCAGTGGATATGTGTTGATCAAGCATTTAATAACATGCCACAAAGCAGAATATTTATTAGGTCATTTTTTTTTACTTCAGACCCTGGGGCAAGTTTGGAGAGTTGCACAGAATGCTTAAAGAACTAAAGTGTTGGGAATCAGTTCCTGTTTGCAGTGTGTGTATACCACGTGATAAATTGCGTCATAAATGCTACGTCAGAAGGCAATATTTTGATTTGAAAAAAAACTTTAAACAAAGATAACTTTACTATTTCTTCACCATTTTAAATGAAACAAAGCGCAGTCTACGCCACATACGAAGCCTTGCTTTCGGCCATTTACCAGAGTTTGATTGCGAGTTCAATTTCTTTAAACACTTCGACAAACCTTTTCACAATACGGCCGTCTGACGGAGCACTGTCAAAACATGATTTTGAAAACGGGTTTGTCGCAGTGTTTGATGAAACTAATGACTTTATCAAATGTCGGTAATAAAACAAATGCGGGGCTCTTTAAGCAGCATAGACTGCCCTTTGTTTCATCTAAAATGGTGGTAAAAGAAAAGGTATCTTTAATTTAAGTGTTCATTTTAAGCAAAATGTTGCCTTCAGACGTAGCATATATGACGTAATTTATCACGTGGTATACACACACTGGTTTGACTATTGGTAATCGGTTCCACTCACATTGCTGTTTATTAATAGAAGAAATGTTTTTTGACAATACCTGGTACCGTACTTGTAATTTTATTCTTGTACAAAAACTCATCATCCTTTACTCTACTTATGTTAGGTAAAGGATTGAAAATATCTAGTCAGTGTATTTTATGGAATTATATTTACCACCTGTACAATACAATTTGGGAAAAAAGTTGACATTGGGAAAAATACAAAATCAGGCTTAAATATCTAATTTAGAATTTAATGGCAAAATATATCATCGAAATTAGAGTTCGGGATGAACAAGCCTGAATTATTACTCTATTGCTTGGCATATTTTTTTAACAAGCCCTGCTATATTAAATTCAGAATTAGAACAAGCCCGGATGACATAATTTTCACCAGTGCAGGGTTGTGGGCTTGTGCTAATTTGATATACTACATGTTTTAAAGATTTTTATGCATATATTATTTTGTTAATTTATAGTAAGTCTTGTCAAGATTGTTTATTCATTAATGTTATGAAATCTCCACTTATCAAATTTGGAAAACAAAAATATGGTGAAAAATGGACAAGTTTTCACTAGGGAAGAAGGCAGTAAATTTCACCCAAAAACCCACTATTAATGTTGTTGTTGCTTTAGCCATATTGTTAATGATTACAACTGAACAAAATTGACAAGATGAAAGAAGAAAAACTGATTTCAGGAACATACCAGTTATTTTTTCATTATAACTGATCATCAGAACATCACTAATTAGTATAGTCTATCTATATCATTTAAAAAAAAAGAACATGGAAATATATTGATATAGTATATGAAACATATTACTTGAAACTTAATGAAATCTCAAAACACTGAAGTATAAGCAATAGTGTTGTGCCAATGATCAGTTATAATCGACAATTGATCGGAAAGGCCTTCATCAGCGACAATCGATAGTGAAATTTGAACAATCAATTATAAAACAAGAGACGTAACCACTACCAACTACCAGTTAAAAGATTGTCTTGAAAATATATTTTGTTTCTGGTCAATACATGTTAATGTTGAAATGTTCATGTGGTACTATGTTGTGTTATCTAGTCATATTATCATGTCAGTAGCTCACTACAGTACCTTATTACAAATTTTCTTTGTAATTTAACTGCAAAAGGATTGGTTCTCAACATCACACTTTTGTGGTTTTAAAATGTTATTGTTTTATACTTCTTATATCATGTAAGAATTTAGTTTTCTCAGTTTTCTGAAAGAAAATGTTCTTGTAAAACATACAGAATATTCAACTGCTTGTTTTACTTGTTACTGACTGATTATCAAAACAAAATTGATATTTTTCTTTGTGTTTACTTTACACATGTATTCAATACCGTACACAAAATTTAGAGCCTGCGGTCTCATGATCTGTAATAGTAACTTGTAAACACTTAAGTATAGTTGCGTTCTGAATAAATAATGTAATTTATACAAATAAATGTACAAATAATATTGTAACGGAACATTTTTTCTTAAACTGGTTCATGTAGTTTATCTATATGCCTTATATATGATGACCAAAGATAGTTATAATGATTAAAGCGATTATAAATCGATCATTGATTGTTTTCATAAACCGATTATCTATAGTAATATTTCAGTCCGATTCCCAACACTAATAAGCAATAAAAACAGTCAATTGTATATATAATATATATCAACATCTACAGATACTTAGCCATAAGTTTTCAATTTTGGATAAAATTAACAAAATTAGAATTGCATACCTTCCTGTGCACATCTGTTTAATAAAATGAATAAATTTCCTTTATCATTAAGCAAAACAGTTTTTAAAATAACAATTGAAGGATTAAAATTTTGAGCTACTAATTGCATAACCATAGATCTACTCAAATTTTGACACTTTTTAAAGAATAAACAATAATAATTTCCAAATTTTCAAATGTAAAAGATCTACAGCATTCTTCCAAAATGGAAATATTTCATACTTGACCGAGTTCTTATTGAAAAATTGTCCTGAGGTAAAATGGTATTATTAAAACATGTGCTAACAATATTCCCAAATAATTTGGTACAGTATGACAAACAAATGAGCTCATGATTGTGACGAATCACTGTTTCTATGTCAGCATAAGCTCACGATTGTGACGAATCACTGTTTCTTACATGTCTGCAATCAATTTTTTGAAAAAAAGTGTTATTGTTTATCCTTCAAACTAAATTCAATTGACGCCAAGTCTGTTGCTAACTATTGCACCAGTCAATTGTAACCATGGCCTCCCCAGGTCCGCGAAATAGTGGGGATTTTCAGTCCAGCCAACCCGGCTTTATAAAGATACAATAATTAGCGATCAGGGATACTTTTTTATTATTTGACATTTGTTACTAAAGTAAACCTGGAGGAGAAGTGCGCCCGTTGTGGGGCTCGAACCCACGACTGCCGGAACACTAGCACGGCGCTCTAACCAATTGGGCTACTAGGGCGGCTGGTTCTAACCGACACTAACTACATTATGTATCCCTGTCTCGAGTCTGCCATAGTCTAAAAATCTTCAAAGGACTCGTTGAGGTTTAGGTGGACTAATTCCCGAATTCCTTCCCTGCAGGGATGAACTGATGGTAAAATGTCCTCGCACCAAAGTGAACCTAGGTTACGCCCATTCCCGGGGAAATTTTGCGGGGAAAAGCAGACAAAGCTTTGCAGAGTAATGTCACTATGTAGGGGGGGTGGGGCGCATACCTGTGCGTGATCAAAATAACAAACAATTCTTATCATTTAAACCATCATGAAAACAAACGGCATTTAGACTTACCATACAGTTGTCTTCAATAAGTCCATAGCCCAAAATTTTATGCTTGTCCATTTCAATCCATTTTTTACCGTCATTTTTTACACGAATGTTCGTCTGAGGTCACCGGAGTAGGTCCTACTTGATTTGATGCTAAACCGGTTTAAGAAAATGTTCGTCTCATACGCAGTAACCTCCCCTATTGTACAGTAGCAAATATAAAATCCGTCACAAAATCTTCGCCTAACTCTCATAAATGTGATTTAAAAATATGTTAATATTTAATCAACGTGTGTTTAACGATCTAGCATTCATCTTTGAAACATTATTACAGTATCTTTATCCTCCATTCACAAAGACGTGGACATGATAAGCAAAGTACATGCGTATATTTGATAAACGAACAAAAACTGCAACAGGGTAGCAGGATGAAACAATATGAACAATATCATTCCTAATTCTTAGAACGTATACTTGATCAAAGATAATGACATTCAAGACATGAGTTTTAAACTATCATGAATTGCTATACACTTTTGCAAAAAAAAAAATACCCCTAGCAATAGTATTTGGATATATTTACTTCTTATTTATCAATGTTAAGCTATCATTCTGTTACGGCAGGTGTTCAAGTAACTGAGCACAATTTAAGAGTGTAAACGAATTTCGTCACTGCTTTTAGCTTCAGCTCCTAAACCCTGACAATATGTGAACCGAGAAAATGGCTCCTTTTCAAAGAATCATTTGAAATGGATGAATTCTGAAACAAAGAATGATTGTTGAGCTTATTTTTTACGAAGTATTAAGTCAATACACAATATTATAGAACATTTATTAATAATATCACTGACTTATAAATAATTGTTTAACCTATAATAGGTTCGTGATAGTGCTATCATACATATATGTACACATTTCATATGGCAAGAAAAATAACATACCGTGAGTGATGGAAACGAAATAATAAAAAGAAGCCACTTTTGCATAGGATAAAAGATACACATCGAAAGTTTTTTTTCTTTAAATTGGAGTGATCAAATTAAGTTTGTCAATAAGTCAATATGTTTAATGTACCTACTGACATATAAGATGGTGTTCTCTAACCTATTCGATTAAATGAAAGACACAAATTGAGCCCACCAGGAAATGAAAATTAGTAAGTTATTCTGCTAACGCCAAGCCAGCAGCCAATAGCTAGCAGCCAATAAGTGTTTGCGTTGACTTACGGAAATAGATACGACGAAATAGAGAAAATTGCCAAATACATTAAGTCAGCAGCCAATAAGGAATTTAATAATAACCGTAATAAAATTTGCACTGAAAATTCTTGAAATGCACCAGATTGTGGAAGTAAAAGGAAACATAAAAACACATTTATTGGTGAACGCTGAATAAGAATTGGACGTAATTCAGTTAATGCAATAATTAAATGATGAAAGAATATCAATTAAAGAAGACAACAAGTCTGGTTTGATATCAATAAACATAGATCGCTGTATAGATGTATTTGTAACCAATAAACGAGGACTGGACATTCTGTATGATGCAATAAATGTAATATTAATAAATATTAATGAACAATTAAATAAACATACAATCATGATCAATCTCTGTTTGACGTACAGGCCACCACAGCCAACCAATTGAAACCAAACATCACGGAACTTGGGTGGCTGTTACGACCAGAAGGAGGCGATGTGACGCCCCAAGACCGGGTACTGGCATGTAGGGGACATCCAGGGCTATCACCTAGCACCGCCCAATAACTTCCATCTTGGGGTGAGCTTGACCAAAATTGACCCCAACGTCCAGGACCCCCTATTTGGGTAAAACAAGCACATGGACCTACTTTGGGTGGCTGTTACGACCAGAAGGAGGCGATGTGACGCCCCAAGACCGGGTACTGGCATGTAGGGGACATCCAGGGCTATCACCTAGCACCGCCCAATAACTTCCATCTTGGGGTGAGCTTGACCAAAATTGACCCCCAACGTCCAGGACCCCCTATTTGGGTAAAACAAGCACATGGACCTACTTTGGGTGGCTGTTACGACCAGAAGGAGGCGATGTGACGCCCCAAGACCGGGTACTGGCATGTAGGGGACATCCAGGGCTATCACCTAGCACCGCCCAATAACTTCCATCTTGGGGTGAGCTTGACCAAAATTGACCCCAACGTCCAGGACCCCCTATTTGGGTAAAACAAGCACATGGACCTACTTTGGGTGGCTGTTACGACCAGAAGGAGGCGATGTGACGCCCCAAGACCGGGTACTGGCATGTAGGGGACATCCAGGGCTATCACCTAGCACCGCCCAATAACTTCCATCTTGGGGTGAGCTTGACCAAAATTGACCCCCAACGTCCAGGACCCCCTATTTGGGTAAAACAAGCACATGGACCTACTTTGGGTGGCTGTTACGACCAGAAGGAGGCGATGTGACGCCCCAAGACCGGGTACTGGCATGTAGGGGACATCCAGGGCTATCACCTAGCACCGCCCAATAACTTCCATCTTGGGGTGAGCTTGACCAAAATTGACCCCCAACGTCCAAGGCCCCCTATCTGGGTAAAACAAGCACATGGACCTACTTTGGGTGGCTGTTGCGACCAGAAGGTTGCGATGTGATCGCTGGAGCTTATTTTTGAGTAGTCGAAGCATTGACACGTACATATAAAACAATGATTGGTAATGCCACTTTCCAAGGTTGGTAGGCATTTGGAATTTCTTCAATCACACATGGGCTATTGTGGTCGAAAAAGTTTGGTTTGACCACATTAAACATATTATCATTTTTTATGCAATGCTATATTGTTTGAACATACACTATGCAAATCCCGTGACCAAGGACAAAAAATAGAATTTTTTCGATAAATGAAATTATTTGTAAATTATGTATTTCTATCTGTAGTTAAACTAAATCCTTTGGCTAATTGCAAGTTGGTCAAAACTACCAAATGAAGGGGGAAGAAAAGGGGGAAGAAAAAGCATTTGAAAGGTGTATGTCGCTGAATTCCAGCTTTATGCAGATATTAGGGATGCAAACGAATATTCGAATATTTGAATATTCGATGGGTTTTTTTGGTATTCGAATGTCAAAATCGGTTAGGTGTTTTTTTTGTTTAATAAATATAGTAATGAATATTTTGCCTACAACGCTGTTGTTGTTTTTAAGATTCGGTTGTCTTGTTTTTACGATTGGTCCATAATGCCAGAGGTGTGAATATGATGACAATACACTTAACACGCGTCATATCGTCGGGTCCTATAAAAAGTCCCCGTAACTTTACAATAACCGGCTGAAAGACACTTGACACAAAAAAAAATCAATTATTTTCGATAAATTGCCTCTATCAATTAAAATTTCTAAAATAAACTATTCCCAAGTTGGTTTGGTTTTTCCATTTTTTTTAATTAGAGGTCAAGCCCAGAACGAGGATGCTCGTCGTACGGAAAGACCATCGATTGGCGCATAACGCCAATTGACCAGAAATCCATCTTAGTTCACGTTTTTTACAAACATGAAGGCAGGGGAATATAAATTAAAAGTTCTTTGTGTTTTTCTTTGTTTATAAAGTATTACTTTTTATTTTTCTGAAATGAGGAATTTCAGAGGCTCAATTGGTGAAATTCAGGGTCCGCCGCGCTTAGTGGTTGCGACAAAGTAGAGCTGAAATGCCCCGTCTAGTACTTTAGCGAATATTGTAATAGTTTACAACAACTTTTACAAGGTATATTTTGGTAATCAAATAATCGAATATTCGTTCGAAAGAATAACCGAATATTCGAATATCAATTTTGCCATTCGTTTGCATCCCTAGCAGATATCTTTTCTGCTTGTCAAGGGGGAATACTGCGTAGGAGATTGATTTACACCGGCTAGCAGACAACAGGTTTGAAGCCTAGACGCAGATTTGTATTTGAGGGTGTGTCCACCAATTTCGAATAAAAATTGCCCAAAATAAAATAAACAATAGCAAAAGAGTAGTTGTTTAGCAGAAACAGTCGCATTATATAGTTTTTAGAAACAGAAAATCCCCAAATTTACCTCAAATTCTTTATAGATTGAAATTTGGGATCCCCAAATCGCATCTAATGATCCCCAATATTAAAGCATCTTACTATGACCAAACTATTGAGTGCTAGCAGATGTCCGTATCATCGGAGGCTACACAGGGGTAACATTTAGGTTAGGATAAGAGGTACCTTAGAGTAAATAGTGGTAACTTTGAGGGGAACAAGGTTTTTTCGATAAGAAGTATTGTTGAGTATCGAATATGTTTACTTTTAGTTTGAATGAGCTAACATAGCTTTTATTTTTAGGTTTATAAACTAGTGTCACAGATAATTATGTACATATTTTCATAAATTTAATTAATTATTTAAATTAAATAAAA
Source organism: Mya arenaria (assembly GCF_026914265.1). NCBI lineage: Eukaryota > Metazoa > Mollusca > Bivalvia > Myida > Myidae > Mya > Mya arenaria. The sequence goes on along the minus strand of NC_069138.1, from coordinate 45,626,854 downwards.
TAAATAGAATAATATTTTGTAAAGCTATAAATGTGTAAGTATCATTTCCCGAATTTTGCCATTTGAAGCGGTAATTTATCAAAGCCTCTGTCATTAATAATCTTTCATCAAGTGTATACATATGTAGATATCACAAATCAGCATTGTAATCCGGGATATGACATCATGGATCGCTAAAGATCATCGCCGTAGTCCCGGATAGTTCAAAGACTTTGACATTAATATACATACATGCATTATGACTTTCGTTATACATGGATATATAATATTATATAATATATATATAATATATATATATATATATATATTATATATATTATATATATATATATATATATATATATATATAGATATATGTGTTTATGTCACATAAACCGTGTTGTAATCCAGGATATGACATCAATGAACGCTAAACGACATTTCCTACCCGGGATAGTTCATAGCGTATGTCTGTCATGTTTCTTATTGAACATCCATAAATAAGAAACAATATTTCCAAAAACAATCATAAACAAAAATAATTCTACACATATTTTTGTTTAGTTGGCCAACCATGTTGTTATTGAACTTAAAACGCCGCAATGCGATATCAAGACTTTAATATCTGCGGTCATTATTTATAGCTAATTATTTTCTTGTATGAATTAACCTAAAGCAATCGGGCAAAAACCATTTTTTCTATCTTAAGTTACAGTGACTTTTAATCTGACCCTGACCCCACCCCGTCAAAGGCAATCCTAAGCGAGCTTGTCACATAATGTACCGACACATCAACCTTCATTACACTTAAACTGATCAATAAATATCCATCATTTCTTACTTTAGTTTGGGGCGGAAACCATGCCTTAATTTTTAGTAACTGTTACCTTCACCTTGACCTCGCTCCCTTGAAAGCAATCTAGCTTAACACAAAAGTTATCTACACATTAATTGCATTATTATCTATCCACTTCTTACTTAAGTTATTGAGCGGAAATCGGTTTCTTCTATTTTAGTAAGAGTGACCTTTACATTTACCCCCTACTTAACAATCCCAAACTAGCTCTTAACATAGCTACGTACACAACAACTTTCATCACTATCCTTAATTTTTTACTTAAATCATTGGACAGAAACGAATTTCAGTAACAGTGTCCTTGACCTTTATCCCCTCAAAAGCATTTTTAAGCTAGCTCTTTACATTTTCTATCTACACACCAACTTTCAAGACTAACCATCAATTCTCACTTAAGATATCGGGCGGAAACTTTTTATATTTTTACAGTGTTCTTCAGTTTTACCTCACCCCGCTCCTCAAAAGCAATCCCAAGCTAGCTTAACACATAAGCTACCTACAAACCAACTTTAACAACTATCAATCAATACATACTTTAGCAATTGTACGGAAACCAATTCCAGTAACAGTGACCTTGACCTTAAGCCTCTCAAAAGCAGTTCCAAGCTAGCTCTTCACATAATCTTCATAACTCCAACTTTCAGCACTATCCATCAATTCTTACTGAAGTTATTAGGCGGACACCATTTTTTCATTTTTTATTGTCAGTGCCCTTGGCCGAGACCCCATCCCCCATAAAACTGTTTCATACCCATAGAAATGATCATTTAAATTACTGATATTAGCCTCTTTATGGCATTTTTTTAAATTTCATGACTTAGAATGCACACGGATTAGTAGTATTCAATATGTTTGTCAAAGACCAGTTGATCCATTTTGAATTCACTTGTATTGAGCGACAACTGCCCTGTGAATCCCTTTCTGACTTGCTACTATGCCATGTGATTGATTTGTGAATCTACTTATTTTGCGCTTTCACACTAGCAAACTTAAAACATTCAATCAACTCCCATGTGACCGACATATTGAATACAATCTGCCATGTTTATTAACGTACAATAATATTTAATCTCATCCGTCACTTATTATTATAACTATCACATTAAACAAATCATTTTTTTACATCCTCAGTCTTGTTTTGAACAGGGAAAACCGAGACCCAATACTGCAAAGTTAGAGCGATACAGTGATCGTGAGGTTGTGCCTGGTGCAGGAGAAAGACTCAACCAACGTCGAATAGGACTTTACATTAACGAGCAGTTTCCTTCAGAAATAGAGGAACGTCGAAGATATTTATTCCCCGTCATGAAATGATTTTAATTGAATCCAAATTGCAGAGAAAAATGCAAAATAGTTCTCTTTAATCTATAAGTTGGGAATAAACGGAATGACACAGAAAGTGATACGCTCGTGTTGCCTAAAAGAACATATAACACACGGGAGGACCTTGAATTCACGACGCCTAACAGATATGCAACACTTTCTGCCAATATAAGTGACGTCCCAGTGAGAAACAAACCCCTTTTCAGGTATCTTCACGCCAATGAAGAGACTTAAGTGAAAGGCCCCCGCAACGATACAGACGAAAAATAGACTCACAGTTATTACCTCTCAAACCAAGAGTTTTGAGTTTAGAGGTAGATTTTCTCGACACGAATTCACTCTTGTAATGCTATTTTTAACGTTGATAGAGTCTGAATATAAGTACCTAGAAGTGTTATTTGCTAGAATTGGCTCTTTTTGTAAAGCTTAAGAATATAGTGCAAAGCAAGCTAAAAAAGCCACGTTAAGTTTGTTCACAAAAGCAAAACAATTATGTCTATATATTGCCTTACAAAATGATGTTTTAAAGAAAAATGAACAAACGATTACAGTATATGTATGTGAAGTGCGTAGCTACGGAAATAATCATATATTAGAAAAAGTACTGTTATTTTTTTAAGTATGTATTGAATATGTTAAGCAGTATACTAAAGTGTATGGTTTATTGCGATACCAAATGGAAATTGATACACAAACGATCAGTTATAGGTCAAAGCTAATAGTCCCACATTACCCATACTCAACTCCCAGTGTTGATATATTTTGGTATGCTTAGTAGATACATGTATATGCATGATGATAGAAAAAAACTATGGATAAAACACATATAAAATATATCTGGAAACTGTTGTATGATTAATATTTGGGATAATCATAAATTCCCAAGCACATTACGCCAATAAACGAGGTTTATGATTAATATTTTGGCTACTGAACTTGTTTCTGTAATTTTTCACATACATATTCAAAGGTCCGGTCAAATGAAACTATATGATTTATAAATAAATGATTGGTATTCTACTTTAAATACATTAAGAAAGTAGCTATAGACTGTATAAAAACGCTTCCAATTGGAAGAATATTTAGTAAAAAAACTGCATTTTTTGGAAATATTTAGTAAAGTTGAAAACAAAAAAATAATCGACTACATCTGAAGTAGGAAGCTGGAATAATATACAACTAAATGAAAGGAAATGTGGACATTGTGATAAAAACAGTATTGGTGAAGAATTCCATAATGTACTAGAATGTAGCTTTTTACAGAATACAGAATAAGATTTATCGAGAGAAAATTATAGAAATATCCTAATGGTTTGAAATTTAAAGAAATTATGAAAAACATTGAAAAAGATAATACAAAATCATATAAATATGTAAATTCATTAAGAGTGTAACACTATGTCCTCCTCCATAAGTAAATAATGTTTGAACAGAAATAATAAGTTTCAAAAATGTAGTAAGTATTAGAAACTCTGAAAAAAATATATGTACTATTATGTCCAATATGTTTGTAATGCCTCATTTTGTTGTATTCTATCTTTTATCCATGCGCATTTTGTCCTGCATTTCAGATATTAGTGATTTTTAATAAACTTGGAAATTTCTTTCAGAACAATACATCTAGAAATAGTGGTTCTGGTAAAACAAACACGCCCATTCACATGTTACTTAAGCCATTAATTTATTATAATAAAATAATTAATTTCAATGCAATTGTATTGAATAATCACAATTAATACCTGTTACAGAAAGGGATTGTGATCAACAGAAGGAAATACTATTAGTCGATTATGTTTTAGAAAACAAATATAAACGACATAATTTATTATGTTATTCGGGACATGCATCAAAATAACTGTGCCTGTTTATCTTTCCCAGTCATATTACAAGACACAACCAGACCTAAGATAACCCGCCCACAAAATAGTCATTTAAAAATAGTCTGACTGGTTTTACTTAAAGTGCAGTGAGGCAAAAACCTTGTATAAAAATGTTTTGAATGTACTAAACTGTAACAAAAAATGATGATAACAGGCTTTTTATGTTAGACTACAGACTATCCTACTAGCGTTTGGTTAAGCGAAAACGTAGACAATATGAAAATAAAAATTAAGAAATAAAAAGGCTAAGATATTCTAAGCCTCGTGCTTGGATATAAATAACAAATGTTTGTATGGGAGATTTTGACAATTATTTTTCATCATTGCAAAATGATAAACCTTCTGCTGAAAACTATGAAGCAGGCGATTTTACAATCATGATTTTGAAAACTTAAATCGCAGGTTTGAGGAACTGGATAATTTTGGGCAGAAAATCATGACGTACTGAGCGATTCTCAATTTGGATTTCGCAAGGGTCGGTCTACATCAGATGCAGTTTTTGTTTTCAATGCAATTGTGCAAAATATGTTAATTGATAAACAAAGATTGGATTTTTCCTTCATTGATATGAAACGCGCATTGATAGTGCTAGCTTAAATAGCTTCTGGTTAAAGTTATATACATGTAGATCAGGAGTTGATGGAAAAATGCTCGGAATTGATAAGAATATGTATGCAATTGTCAATTCATGTGTAAAAAATGAAGCTGTCCGAATATTTTGATTGTGCCGTCGGCCTTAAGCAATGGGAGCTAATGTCCCAAATACTATTGGCCCTTTTCATTGATAACTTTACGTTACATGAATATTGTGTTAAATGGGGCCTAGAAGTTATTTAAGATAAAACAAAGGTCTTGGCTTTTCGTATTAAGGAAACTACGTAACAATAAAAAATGGTTATACGACAATAAATACCTTTAAACGGTTGATATTTTTTATTACCTTGGTCAAATTGTTTGACGCTTTGTAAGTATCACCTTGAATTATGGATGTGCAGTGTGGGGTTTTTCCATATCAAAAGAAGCGTATTCACTTAATATTTGGCAAACATACAAGGGGTTAAAATGAGCTCATGCAATATGGCCGTTTCTGGTGAATTAGGTAGATATCCATTATATGTACATAGATATGCTAGAATAATAAACTTTTGGTGAAAGACTATTTCAGATAGCATTATTATAAATAAGCTATACAATGATATGTTAGGCAGTCTTGCTAATCGTAATAATTGGTTTAATGATGTAAAGACTTTGTCAAATGTTGTTTTTTCGTATGAGTGGATAAACCAAAACTATGTTAATTTGACAAGTTTCATATTGTGTTTAAGAATAGAGTGCTCGATGAATTTAAACAGTTATGGTCTGAAAATGTTCACAACAGTAATACCCTATATATATATATATATATATATATATATATATATATATATATATATATATATATATATATATATATATATATATATATATAAATACGAATTATATCTAGATGTTTTACACACAAAAATAAGAATGGCTTTGTCTAAGCTAAGATTGTCGTCAAATATACTACATATTGAAATAGGCCGATATAGCCGTAATATAATTGATTTGTCCTTATAGTTATTTGCCATGTTTCACTGTTGCCATATTTAGTATTTGGCATGTCATGTTTTGTCAAGAGACTGTTATGTGTACAACAATAAACAAACTCTGTCTGACTGCCTCTCCAATTTTAAGAAAGTGGTTCTCAAATTTCATAAAATAACACAACTATAGAGGTGATTGGTATTTGTATTTCACAATAGTGCATACAATTAAAAATACAAGAATGTACTTAACTATGACGGAAACTTAAGAATAACAAAAAAATACATAAATGGGTTAAATTTTAAATAAGAACACAAAATACGAAAAAATGATACTAAATTATGAATACATAAATACATAGCACAATGTAGATATAACTATATCAATATAAACATTTTGGCCATAATAAATATAATTACTTTTTAATGACACATTTTAAAGGTATTTAAAATGAATAGCGCATAATATTTACAATAAATGTATTTACTGATATAAAAATAAAACATTTATAACTCATAACACAACGTACACTTTAATGTAACCCATTCATTTATATTATCTTTAGTTTTACTAAATGGGAAGCAATATCAACATTATGGCATTCTGTCTATTTCGCCAGTTTGCAGCTATTAATGATCCTTTACTCACGGTAAACCATTGGACGTGCTAGTGTTGACTTTCGCATCGGATATTTTGTTTTAACAGTTGCAGTAGTGTCTCTCCTGTTTTCTGGTTTTCAGGCTGTACATGTAGCCATTGACAACTAGAGTTTTTCTGCTATTCTTTATGAACCGTATATTTACTAGCGATTGCCATTTTAGGTGGGTTACGGATGCTGAGGAGACTGACCATCTTTATATACTATGTGTAATTATGACTTACAGTTAGTGACCCTTTCTTGGTGTCCAGCTGTTAATTATCGGAAATGTTAACTTAATTGGGACTCATCATAATTGTTTTTAGACTTTTGTATGTTTAGATATGCATTGAAAACATGTGACAAACATATAGTTATATTATACAATCAGTATTTTTAAACAGGATGAAACAAGATACTAGTAGCTGAAAAAAATAAAGTGAGAAAAAGAAACGGTTTGGAAAGTGGGAACAAACCGATTTTATTTATTGAGGGAAGCTACATGAAGTTTAAATGTTTTGTTATGTTTTATACTAATTTCTGGCGTTTATTGGTATTTTGAATTATTTTCGTATAACCCCTTTTTGAAAAGATTGTTTGTTACGCCGCTACCCGTGGGACTGGGGCAGAGTATGTAATTTCATTTTTCGGTTTGTTGAGAAATACTTCTCAGAGTTTATCTTATTGATATCATTTAGTCGTGTTTTAGTGCAAACATTTTAATAAGTGAACAAATAAAAGATATTCCCAAAGCAATAAATCGTCAACCTCTCGTTTACCTATTGCCTATCCCAGTGATGTTAAAGAATTCAATCGCATATTAAAATGGTTTAAAGAGAATGAAAAATAAAAAGAATATATTGACATGAACCAAAATAAACAAAATGAAGAAACATAAGACAAATGAGAATCTTAACAAATATCAGATGAGTATGAAGGACAAAAAGAAGAAGAAATTGGAGTAGTAACAGAAGAAGAAACTGATTGAAAAAAAATATTGAAGAAGAATTGATAGCAGTACTAGGTGACAACGATGGTATTGACAAAGATGTGATTGAACATTATAAATTACCCTTCTTATCTACACTATTGTCCAAATACGATAAAGAATAATGGAGAGAAAAACAAAACAAAACAAAACGTTAAAAACATGTTGGTAATGATTTAAAAAGTTTATCTCAGGATATTGCTTGGTATAGAAACAAATGCAGCAGAAACTACTACATTTGCAAATTTTAAACCACTAAAAGTAGGTGATAATTTAAAAAATGAAATAATTAAAAGAAATGATTAATCTTCACCATAGCTTTTAACAGCATGAAAATAAAAAAATAGCAAAGGCCTCACAAAAACTACAAATGGTGAACAATATCTCGGTTTATCAATTACATTTCTAAACAAGTTAACAATAATGAATTAATTGCTAAAACAGCGACAATGTTGTATAAAATGTAAAAGTTTATTCTGATTTGATTGATCTATTAACAAACAAATTTATTCCAAACAATGATTATTCGAAATAAGCCTAACATATGTTTAAAAGATTAAACACACTCTTTGGAATGTAACCACTAAAAGTAAGTAAAACTTAATCTAATTTGCAAATATGACATTATTTTTCTTTTTGAACCTTGGGGAAATAAAATTCTAATTTTGAATTAAGTGGCTTTAAATGTTTCAATTTATTTAGAATATTTCAAAATCGTCAGCGAAGAGAAATAGTGGGCGGGGTTGTAGTTTATATCCGCAATAATATTTCAAAAGGTGTAAATATTGTCAAAAAAAACATTTTGATACCATTGTTTGGTTAAAATTGGGACAAAACGTATTTTAAACTTGCTGATTATATCTTGCGGTGTGTATATTTGGGTCGAGAGTTTCCCTGCATATAATTTATTAATAAAGATTATTTGATATTGTTCAAAATGATATTAGTATTATCAAATGCTTGGTAAAACTATGTTAATAGGTGATTGGAATGCGAGGGTCGGAAACGGGGACAAAAGGGATTGCATTGATTGTGATCGTTTGTGCACAGTATTGATGATGACGAGTATTGTCCGGATTGGCCCATGTTCGCCGTTTCACAAGACCAAATTTGTAACGGTCATGGTATTAAATTATTAAACTTATGTAAATCATGTTCAATTCGCATTGCTAATGGTAGATTAAGTAATGATTTTCATAATGGGGATTTCACATACGTATGTTCAACAGGTGTTATCGACTATTTACTGTTAAGTGACCATGATTTTAATTTGGCACATAATTTTACCATTGGTGTATTTAACGAGTGGTCAGATCATGCCCCGATTTATTTTAGCATGTATACCTATTGGTCAATATATAATTCTCACGAATATGTCAAATCTAGTATTCGATGGAATGATGCACTTTGTGACTTTTTTCGATGCAATAGTATTGCAAAATTGCCCGTTTTCAACTCTATTGTAAATGATGTTACATTTGATAGTCGTATTGCAGTTAATGATTGTATAAAAACATTTACACATGTCATTATTCTGTAGCAGAGCCATTGTATCCGATAAGCCTATTGTTGATCAAGGCGTATGTAAAAAGGCTGACTGGTTTGATGAAGAATGATTTAATGCTTAACGTCTGTATATCAATGCACTGAATAAATATAATAGTTGTAAAAATGAAATAAATAGGCAATCATTTTGTGAAAATGAAAAGCTTTATAAATGCCTTGTTAAAAAGAAGAAAAGACGTTGAAAAATTAATAAGATAAAGGCAATTGAAAAGCTAAGGCACTGTTAACCAAAATATTTTTTAGGCATTTCAGTAAAATGAAATCTAATAATGATTACAGCACTGATGAATTCTTTTGCTTCTTTTCAACTTTGAACGATGATATGCCAACTTGCATCAAATGTAAATGCAGAGAAGTTCTGTAATAATCATGATTTTGATAATAATGATTGTATTTTTGAAGAGCTTGATACTCCAACCACTGTGCAGGAAATTGAAAATATGACAAAAGTATGAAAGAAAAATAAAGCTTTCGCCGGTGACAAATTGTTTAATGAATACTTCGTTGCAACTATTGACGTTTTATCGTCTTATTTGGTAGACATTTTTAACGGTATTCTTCATACCGGGGGTTTTCCCGACCAATGCACGGAAGGTTTTATAGTTCCTTTGTTTAAGAAAAATGATCCCCTTGATGTAAATAATTATAGAGGTATTATGCTTGTCAGTTGTTTCTCTAAAAACAAATCAGGAATACTTAATAAACGTATTACAGATTGGGCTAAAAATAATAATATTATAAGTGATGCCCAATTCGGTTTTAGAAAAGGTCGCCCAACAGTTGATGCATTTTTGTGCTGAATGCTGCTATAAGTAAATGTTTGAATGAAAATAAACGCTTAGCCTGTGAATTTATAGAGTTTACGAAAGCCTTTGATAGTATTTATAGAAATGGTCTTTGGGTTAAGTTATATAATGTAGGTGTTCGTGGAAAAACGTTGAAAAATATGCGCGATATGTACTCCAAGGTAAGAGCACGTGTTACTAAGTGTAGCTCATTTTCTGATTTCTTTAAATGTTCTGTAGGCTTAAAGCAAGGTGAAGTCATGTCTCCGATATTGTTTTCTTTTTTTAGAAGATCTAGAGTTGTATTCATTTGATAGTATTGATTCAGGTATTACTTTAGAAGAAATATCTTTCATATTATGTTATTTGCAGATGATATGGTTATAATGGGACAATCTCCAGAAGATTTGCAAAAAAAGCTTAAATTTGTTGAATTCATATTGTAAATGTTGGGGATTAGAAGTAAATCCAGATAAAAGTAAAATAGTTGTGTTTAGAAAACGAGGTCCTATTAAAATTATTGAAAAATGGACTTACAATGACTGTAACTTGGAAGTTGTTGATGATTTCAAATTATTTGGAACGGTATTTAGTTATACTGGAAGTTTTATATTGAATCAATCGACACTTGCTGGTTAAGGTTTAAAGGCTCTTAATGTCCTTCTTTCAAATGTTAAAAATAACCTTTAAAACCAAGTACAGTATGTCAACTGTATGATGCATTTGTCTCATCAGTTCTTAATTACGTTTGCGAAATTTGGGGATTTGGAAAAAAATAAGGAAATCGAAAGGGTTCATCTGTAGTTTTGTAAATTATTGTTATTATTAACATGTTAAACAGTCCACATCGACAGTGTCAATTTATGGTGAACTAGGAGGATATCCATTGTATAACAAGACATACACGAATTATAAAATTTTGGTGTAAAACACTAAATAGCGATAATATTATCGTAAGTACATTGTATAATAATCTTTTATCAGATTGTGCGAAAGGGAAAACTAATTGGGCTAGTAATTTAAAACTGTTGCTTAACACAACTGGTTTTTCAAATGTGTGGATAAACCCTAGCTGTGTCGATGTGAACAGGTTCTATTTAGTTTTAAAAGAACGCCTTATTGATCAATTTAAACAATCTTGGTATAATTATATACATAACAGCCCAGTCTTGTGTACTTACAAACATTTTAAAACTTCTTTCGAACGCTTGTATCTGGATACATTTTCTTCAAAGTATCGAATTCCTCTTACTAAACTGAGACCCTCGTCTCACCAGTTACGTATTGAAACTGGGCGTAATGGAAATAACATTGATCATCATGAACGTTATTGCACCATATGTAATAATGGTGACATTGAAGATGAGTTTCATTTTGTTTGTGTGTGTGATGTATATGATAATTTATATAGAATGTATTTGAGAAGAAAATATATCGTTAGGCCTAGCATGATCAAATTTATTGATCTTATGCAAGGTACGAATTATTCCGAACAGCTTAATTTGTGCAAATTTATTTCTAAAGCATTTGAACATCGTCATAACATTGTAAATATTGTTTGTTGATCTTTATTGAAGGTTTACATTTTGGCTTTTTTGCATACCATAATATACCTTTAAAAATCTAGCTTTCATCATGAAAATTATTATATAAATATTTACTAATTAGTTGTTAGGCCATCCTCACTGTGTAAGTGAAATGTTAGTGAAATGTAAAAGTATCTAATGTTAAAGTTTCATGTTAAAAGATTGATTATAAGTTCTTTTCTCATGTCTGAGATTTCAAACCAATCATGTTATCGTTTTATATATGTTTAATTGAATGTATTATATTTATCATGTATTGAGGAGCATTTGTGTTCAAGTTACTTAATAAATAAGTTGAATCTTCAATCTTGAATCTAATATTCTAAAGGTGGATGCAGAAAGAATTTGTACAATAATCGGGATAAATTATTTGACTTTATAGAATTAACCATAGATTTGAATGCTGCAGGAAATAATAGTTTGCATGTGATTATTGCAATTATTGACGAATTATTAAAGTTGGTGGCAATCACGGCGGATAAACATCAAGACGTTTATAAAAAAAGAATGTATAATGGCATCATATTGCATAAAAGAGAAACAAAAGCTTACACAATTATTAAATCCTTAGTATGTCTTTTCTAAAAATAATCCGTTGCCGTTTTTTAATGAAAAAAGGTAGAGAAAAGACATCCATAAAGCGATTTTTTCATTGCTTTCTTAAAAATTAAACTTACCGTGAAATAAGAACTGTGGGCCAATTTTGAGGGAAATAAAATAAGCAAAGATTGCATATAATTGAATTGTCACACCAGTTATTAATGCAAAGTATAATGTAGGTCTGTGACAAAACGGTAACACCCCCCCCCCCCCCGGAAAAATGACTATAACAAGGTAGATTTGTTAGAGTCCAAGTAAGCTGATACCTTAGCAAATGATTTACACAAACGAATTAAATGAACATTTCGAATCAGACGAGTTATTTTTATTGATGAAATATGGTCAGGAGGTTTGGTTGACATGCAAGGCTTTTCTGCATTTAAACAAAATAACAAATGTTTATTAATAATCATTGGCAAAGTTAATATGCGTGGATAATACCATCAAAATATAAAACAGGTATATCTATTTTACTTTATTAAAGTGTCTTTAAAAATAGCTTTCCAAAAGTTATATTGATATATGCCGGTTCCCAGTCTTAGTGCGTCCCATAAATACCTTCTAATTGTAACAGCCATTAAAAGTAAGTCAATGTGCTTGGTTTACCCAAATAGTGGGTCCCCAGACGTTGAGGGTCAAAATCAAGCTGACCATAAGTTGGAAGTTATTCGGCGGTACCGAGTGATATCCCTGAATGCCCCCTACATGCCAATACCCGGTCTTGGGGGGAGGGGGGTCACATCGCCTCCTTCTGGTCGTAACAGTTACCCAAAGTAGTTAAATGTGGTTGTTTACCCAAAAGCGGATCCCCAAACGTTTATGGTCGATTTTGGTCAAGCTGACCCCAGAATGGAAGTTATTTGGGTGTAAGGTGATAGCTATAGATATCCTCTACAAACCTTTTCCCGGTTTTAGGGCGTCACATCGCCTCCTACTAGTCGTACATGAAACCGATAGTAAGTCAATATGCATGTATTACCCAAATAACGGGCCCCTGACGTTTTGGATCAATTTTGGTCAAGCTGATCAAAGATTTAAGTTATTGGGCATTGCTAGGTGATAATCCTGGATGTCCCCCTACATTCAAGCACCTTGTCTTAGAGCGTCACCTGCGTCATTCTGGTCGTAACAGCAATCTGAAGTGCTTGCTTAACTCAAATAAGGGTTCGTAAGACGTTGGAGTTAATTTTTGTGAAGCTGATCCCAGGATGGAAGTTATTTGGCGGTGTAAGCGATAGCCATAGATGTCCTCTGTATGCCAGTACTGGATCTAAGGGCGTCATGTCGCCTCCTTCTGGTCGTACCAGAAGCCAAACGTATGTCAATGTACATGTTTTATCCAAATAATCGGCCCCAGACGTTTTTGGTGGAGTTTTGCAAACCTGACCCAAGATTAAAGTTAATGGGCGGTGCTAAATACTGTCGTCCCCTACATGTCAGTACCTGTTCTAAAGGCGTCACATCACCTCATTCTGGTCATACTGCTAACCCAAAGTAGTCCAATGAGCTTGTGTTACCCAATTACGGGATCCAACGCCGTTTTTGATCAATTTTGGTCAAGCTGACCTGAATATGGATGTTATTATGCGTTTTTAGGTGAAAACCCTGGGTGTCCCTTCCATGTCAGTACCCGGTATTTGGGCATCACATTGCCTCCTTTTAGCCGTAACATACAACCAAAGTAAGTTGATTTGCTTTTTATACGTAAATAGAGGTTGCCAAGACGTTGAGGTCAATTTGGTCAAGCTCACCACAAGATGTAAGTTATTGAGCGGTGCTAGGTGATAGCCCTGGATGTCCCCTTCATCTCAGTACCCGGTCTTGGGGCATCACATCGTCTCCTTCTGGTCGTTCCAGCAACCTACAGTAGTTCAGTGTGCTTGTTTTACCCAAATAGGGGATCCTGGACGTTGGGGGGTCGATTTTGGTCAAACTCACCCCAAGATGGAAGTTATTGAGCGGTGCTAGGTGATAGTCCTGGATGTTCTCTTCATGTCAGTACCCGGTCTTAGGGCGTCACATCGCCTCCTTCTGGTCGTTCCAGCAACCCAAAGTAGGTCAGTGTGCTTGATTTACCCAAATAGGGGGTCCTGGACGTTGGGGGTCGATTTTGGTCAAGCTCACCCCAAGATGGAAGTTATTGAGCGGTGCTAGGTGATAGCCCTAGATGTCCCCTTCATGTCAGTACCCGGTCTGGGGGCGTCACATCGCCTCCTTCTGGTCGTTCCAGCAACCCAAAGTAGTTCAGTGTACTTGTTTTACCCAAATAGGGGGTCCTGGACGTTGTGGGTCGATTTGGTCAAACTCACCCCAAGATGGAAGTTATTGAGCGGTGCTAGGTGATAGTCCTGGATGTTCTCTTCATGTCAGTACCCGATCTTGGGGCGCCACATCGCCTCCTTCTGGTCGTTTCAGCAACCCAAAGTAGGTCAGTGTGCTTGTTTTACCCAAATAGGGGGTCCTGGACGTTGGGGGTCGATTTTGGTCAAGCTCACCCCAAGATGGAAGTTATTGGGCGGTGCTAGGTGATAGCCCTGGATATCCCCTTCATGTCAATACCCGGTCTTGGGGCATCACATCGTCTCCTTCTGGTCGTTCCAGCAACCTACAGTAGTTCAGTGTGCTTGTTTTACCCAAATAGGGGTCCTGGACGTTGGGGGTCGATTTTGGTCAAACTCACCCCAAGATGGAAGTTATTGAGCGGTGCTAGGTGATAGCCCTGGATGTCCCCTACATGCCAGTACCCGGTCTTGGGGCATCATATCGCCTCCTTCTGGTCGTTCCAGCAACCCAAAGTAGGTCAGTATGCTTGATTGACCCAAATAGGGGGTCCTGGACGTTGGGGTCGATTTTTGTCAAGCTCACACCAAGATGGAAGTTATTGAGCGGTGCTAGGTGATAGTCCTGGATGTTCCCTTCATGTCAGTACACGGTCTTGGGGCGTCACATCGCCTCCTTCTGGTCGTTCCAGCAACCCAAAGTAGGTCAGTGTGCTTGTTTTACCCAAATAGGGGGTCCTGGACGTTGGGGGTCGATTTTGGTCAAACTCACCCCAAGATGGAAGTTATTGAGCGGTGCTAGGTGATAGCCCTGGATGTCCCCTACATGCCAGTACCCGGTCTTGGGGCGTCACATCGCCTCCTTCTGGTCGTTCCAGCAACCCAAAGTAGGTCAGTGTGCTTGATTTACCCAAATAGGGGGTCCTGTACGTTGGGGATCGATTTTGGTCAAGCTCACCCCAAGAAGGAAGTTATTGAGCGGTGCTAGGTAATAGCCCTGGATGTCCCCTTCATGTCAGTACCCGATCTTGGGGCATCACATCGTCTCCTTCTGGTCGTTCCAGCAACCTACAGTAGTTCAGTGTGCTTTTTTTACCCAAATAGGGGATCCTGGACGTTGGGGGGTCGATTTTGGTCAAACTCACCCCAAGATGGAAGTTATTGAGCGGTGCTTGGTGATAGTCCTGGATGTTCTCTTCATGTCAGTACCCGGTCTTAGGGCGTCTCATCGCCTCCTTCTGGTCGTTCCAGCAACCAAAAGTAGGTCAGTGTGCTTGTTTTACCCAAATAGAGGGTCCTGGACGTTTGGGGTCGATTTTGGTCAAGCTCACCCCAAGATGGAAGTTATTGAGCGGTGCAAGGTGATAGCCCTAGATGTCCCCTTCATGTCAGTACCCGGTCTGGGGGCGTCACATCGCCTCCTTCTGGTCGTTCCAGCAACCCAAAGTAGTTATGTGTGCTTGTTTTACCCAAATAGGGGGTCCTGGACGTTGTGGGTCGATTTTGGTCAAACTCACCCCAAGATGGAAGTTATTGAGCGGTGCTAGGTGATAGTCCTGGATGTCCCCTACATGCCAGTACCCGGTCTTAGGGCGTCACATCGCCTCCTTCTGGTCGTTTCAGCAACCCAAAGTAGGTCAGTGTGCTTGTTTTACCCAAATAGGGGGGTCCTGGACGTTGGGGGTCGATTTTGGTCAAGCTCACCCCAAGATGGAAGTTATTGGGCGGTGCTAGGTGATAGCCCTGGATGTCCCCTTCATGTCAATACCCGGTCTTGGGGCGTCTCATCGCCTCCTTCTGGTCGTTCCAGCAACCTACAGTAGTTCAGTGTGCTTGTTTTACCCAAATAGGTGGTCCTGGACGTTGGGGGTCGATTTTGGTCAAACTCACCCCAAGATGGAAGTTATTGAGCGGTGCTAGGTGATAGCCTTGGATGTCTCCTACATGCCAGTACCCGGTCTTGGGGCATCATATCGCCTCCTTCTGGTCGTTCCAGCAACCCAAAGTAGGTCAGTATGCTTGATTTACCCAAAATAGGGGGTCCTGGACGTTGGGGTCGATTTTTGCCAAACTCACCCCAAGATGGAAGTTATTGGGTGGTGCTAGGTGATAGTCCTGGATGTCCCCTACATGCTAGTACCCGGTCTTAGGGCGTCACATCGCCTCCTTCTGGTCGTTCTAGCAACCCAAAGTAGGTCAGTGTGCTTGTTTTACCTAATTAGGGGGTCCTGGACGTTGGGGGCGATTTTGGTCAAGCTCACACCAAGATGGAAGTTATTGAGCGGTGCTAGATGATAGTTTTGGATGTTCCCTTCATGTCAGTACACGGTCTTGGGGCGTCACATCGCCTCCTTCTGGTCGTTCCAGCAACCCAAAGTAGGTCAGTGTGCTTGTTTTACCCAAATAGAGGGTCCTGGACGTTGGGGGTCGATTTTGGTCAAACTCACCCCAAGATGGAAGTTATTGAGCGGTGCTAGGTGATAGCCCTGGATGTCCCCTACATGCCAGTGCCCGGTCTTGGGGCATCACATCGCCTCCTTCTGGTCGTTCCAGCAACCCAAAGTAGGTCAATGTGCTTGTTTTACCAAAATAGGGGGCCCTGGACGTTGGGGTCGATTTTTGCCAAGCTCACCCCAAGATGGAAGTTATTGGGCGGTGCTAGGTGATAGTCCTGGATGTCCCCTACATGCCAGTACCCGGTCTTGGGGCATCACATCGTCTCCTTCTGGTCGTTCCAGCAACCTACAGTAGTTCAGTGTGCTTGTTTTACCCAAATAGGGGATCCTGGACGTTGGGGGGTCGATTTTGGTCAAACTTACCCCAAGATGGAAGTTATTGAGCGGTGCTAGGTGATAGTTCTGGATTTTCTCTTCATGTCAGTACCCGGTCTTAGGGCGTCTCATCGCCTCCTTCTGGTCGTTCCAGCAACCCAAAGTAGGTCAGTGTGCTTGTTTTACCCAAATAGGGGGTCCTGGACGTTGGGGGTCGATTTTGGTCAAGCTCACCCCAAGATGAAAGTTATTGAGCGGTGCTAGGTGATAGCCCTAGATGTCCCCTTCATGTCAGTACCCGGTCTGGGGGCGTCACATCGCCTCCTTCTGATCGTTCCAGCAACCCAAAGTAGTTATGTGTGCTTGTTTTACCCAAATAGGGGGTCCTGGACGTTGTGGGTCGATTTTGGTCAAACTCACCCCAAGATGGAAGTTATTGAGCGGTGCTAGGTGATAGTCCTGGATGTCCCCTACATGCCAGTACCCGGTCTTAGGACGTCACATCGCCTCCTTCTGGTCGTTTCAGCAACCCAAAGTAGGTCAGTGTGCTTGTTTTACCCAAATAGGTGGTCCTGGACGTTGGGGGTCGATTTTGGTCAAGCTCACCCCAAGATGGAAGTTATTGGGCGGTGCTAGGTGATAGCCCTGGATGTCCCCTTCATGTCAATACCCGGTCTTGGGGCGTCACATCGTCTCCTTCTGGTCGTTCCAGCAACCTACAGTAGTTCAGTGTGCTTGTTTTACCCAAATAGGTGGTCCTGGACGTTGGGGGTCGATTTTGGTCAAACTCACCCCAAGATGGAAGTTATTGAGCGGTGCTAGGTGATAGCCTTGGATGTCTCCTACATGCCAGTACCCTGTCTTGGGGCATCATATCGTCTCCTTCTGGTCGTTCCAGCAACCTACAGTAGTTCAGTGTGCTTGTTTTACCCAAATAGGTGGTCCTGGACGTTTGGGTCGATTTTGGTCAAACTCACCCCAAGATGGAAGTTATTGAGCGGTGCTAGGTGATAGCCTTGGATGTCTCCTATATGCCAGTACCCGGTCTTAGGGCGTCACATCGCCTCCTTCTGGTCGTTCTAGCAACCCAAAGTAGGTCAGTGTGCTTGTTTTACCCCATTAGGGGGTCCTGGACGTTGGGGGCGATTTTGGTCAAGCTCACGCCAAGATGGAAGTTATTGAGCGGTGCTAGGTGATAGTCCTGGATGTTCCCTTCATGTCAGTACACGGTCTTGGGGCGTCACATCGCCTCCTTCTGGTCGTTCCAGCAACCCAAAGTAGGTCAGTGTGCTTGTTTTACCCAAATAGGGGGTCCTGGACGTTGGAGGTCGATTTTGGTCAAACTCACCCCAAGATGGAAGTTATTGAGCGATGCTAGGTGATAGCCCTGGATGTCCCCTACATGCCAGTGCCCGGTCTTGGGGCATCACATCGCCTCCTTCTGGTCGTTCCAGCAACCCAAAGTAGGTCAGTGTGCTTGTTTTACCAAAATAGGGGGCCCTGGACGTTGGGGTCGATTTTTGCCAAGCTCACCCCAAGATGGAAGTTATTGGGCGGTGCTAGGTGATAGTCCTGGATGTCCCCTACATGCCAGTACCCGGTCTTAGGGCGTCACATCGCCTCCTTCTGGTCGTTCCAGCAACCCAAAGTAGTTCAGTGTGTTTGTTTTACCCAAATAGGGGGTCCTGGACGTTGGGGGTCGATTTTGGTCAAGCTCACCCCAAGATGGAAGTTATTGAGCGTTGCTAGGTGATAGTCCTGGATGTTCCCTTCATGTCAGTAACCGGTCTTGGGGCGTCACATCGCCTCCTTCTGGTCGTTCCAGCAACCCAAAGTAGGTCAGTGTGCTTGTTTTACCCAAATAGGGGGTCCTGGACGTTGGGGGTCGATTTTGGTCAAGCTCACCCCAAGATGGAAGTTATTGAGCGATGCTAGGTGATAGACCTAGATGTCCCCTTCATGTCAGTACCCGGTCTTAAGGCGTCACATCGCCTCCTTCTGTTCGTTCCAGCAACCCAAAGTAGGTCAGTGTGCTTGTTTTACCCAAATAGGGGGTCCTGGACGTTGGGGATCGATTTTGGTCAAGCTCACCCCAAGATGGAAGTTATTGAGCGTTTCTAGGTGATAGTCCTGAATGTCCCCTACATGCCAGTACCCGGTCTTAGGACGTCACATCGCCTCCTTCTGGTCGTTTCAGCAACCCAAAGTAGGTCAGTGTGTTTGTTTTACCCAAATAGGGGGTCCTGGACGTTGGGGGTCGATTTTGGTCAAGCTGACCCCAAGATGGAAGTTATTGAGCGGTGCTTGGTGATAGCCCTAGATGTCCCCTTTATGTCAGTACCCGGTCTTAGGGCGTCACATCGCCTCCTTCTGGTCGTTCCAGCAACCCAAAGTAGTTCAGTGTGCTTGTTTTACACAAATAGGGGGTCCTGGACGTTGGGGGTCGATTTTGGTCAAACTCACCCCAAGATGGAAGTTATTGAGCGGTGCTAGGTGATAATCCTCGATGTTCTCTTCATGTTAGTACCCGGTCTTGGGGCGTCACATCGCCTCCTTCTGTTCGTTCCAGCAACCCAAAGTAGGTCAGTGTGCTTGTTTTACCCAAATAGGAGGCCCTGGACGTTTGGGTCGATTTTGGTCAAACTCACCCCAAGATGGAAGTTATTGAGCGGTGCTAGATGATAGTTCTGGATGTCTCCTACATGCCAGTACCCGGTCTTAGGGCGTCACATCGCCTCCTTCTGGTCGTTCCAGCAACCCAAAGTAGATCAGTGTGCTTGTTTTACCCAAATAGGGGGCCCTGGACGTTGGGGGTCGATTTTGGTCAAGCTCACCCCAAGATGGAAGTTATTGGGCGGTGCTAGGTGATAGCCCTCTATGTCCCCTTCATGTCTGTACCCAGTCTTGGGGAGTCACATCGCCTCCTTCTGGTCGTATTAGCAACCCAAAGTAGGTCAATGTGCTTGTTTTAACCAAATATGAGTTTCCCTTACGTTTAAGTTAATTGTGTTTAGGCTGAATCTATGATGGAAGTCATGCGGCACTGCTAGGTGATAGCCCAGATGTCCATTTTATGCCAGTTACCTGTCTTATGGCGTCACATCGCCTCCTTTTGGTCGTATTAGCAACCCAAAGTAGTTTAATGTGTTTGCTTAACTCAATCAAAAGGGCCCAAGAGGTTGGGGTCAATTTATTCAAGCTGACCCTAAGATGGAAGTCATTTGTAGGTGCCAGTTCATAGCCATTGCCAGTACCCTGTCTTAGAGCGTCAAATTGCCTCCTTCTGGTCGTAACAAGGGGTCCCAAGGATTTAGGTGCGGCATCTTGCTGTCGTACTAACAACACAATTTCCTTAATTTCTTTGCCATGCACTGACCCCGTCTTGGAGGATACATATGGTCTTCCTAACCCCAGTACTACGCTTATTAAATGATTACAGGGAATAGTCTTTTTAAAGGGTCTGCGTCGTATGCTTACCCTGTCTTCTGGAGTCTTTATATGGTCAGCATGAATCTTAGATAATTACACTATCAACAAAGCGGGATTTTTTCTTTCAAAAAAAGCGTTGCCACCGCGGGAGAGAATGCGTCATCGCGAAATATCGCAACGATATATTCCACCGCAGCCAACGCGGTGGTGCGCGTCGTCACCGCAATCATCTGCTGTTACTGCTGTTTCTGCGTACGACTTAATTCCGTATAAATGCACGCGGCAAATCGCTGTAATTCGGCAAAACCGAGATGTTTAGGTATTTGTGGTACAAATAGAATAGAAGAAGTAGATTAAACCGTGCTCGCGGACAGGATTTTACTTGATTGCGAGGGTAAACAATCGCATTGCTCTTATAAATACTGACTAAACAACCAGAATGCAACTCATAGTAAAACGATTGAAGAATGTTAGTTAAATAATTTGATACCAAATTTTACGAGAACGCTATTCATAGTATACATATTTTTACTTAATATAGCGGGTGTTTCGGATTAAAAACCAAATACCAAATATTATAAAGTACAGTATTTATTGGGGGAATGGGGGTAAACTGTGCCAGTAATAATATTTTAAAAAGCTGATGTAATATTTTAAATGTTTATGTTATCTGGGGCCAAAAATAAATCCAATTTAAATTATTCCCCCATGTGTTATCAACATATTAGCTGGTTATCCCGGATACTATTTAGCCGCGGGTAGCCTCTACTGAGTACTGTAGTACATATTAATTTTATGGTTTACTTTTGTTCGTACTGGTTCTTTTTGATTATGTTTCATCGTGTTTTATTTATATAAACCATTTGCGTTAATGATATTTTCTTTGAAACATTGTTGTTGTGTGGCAGGTGTTCTTATTGGCTGCTGGAAAATAGTAGATTCCTTTCACATTTCGTGTTTCGTGGTAAAAGTACTTATTGGCTGCTAAGTCCCTTATTGGCTGCTGTACTTATTGGCTGCTGTTATTGGCTGCTAGCTTGCTGTCAGTGGCATTAGCATGTTTTTCGGATTAATTGCACGGAAAAGATTATTTGGAAGGTAATGTATGCAATTATCAATGTTGTCATCCTTTATTTAAAATGGCATTTGATGTTTATTTTAAATAACCTTTTGACAGTTTGACCCGGAAGTTTTTTTTTTTGTAACAACAGACAGTTTACAGATATTATGGCGGAAAATTTGAAAAATACTTGAAACTTTTATGAAAATGTCCCAGTTTAGTCAAGCAAGTACATGTACCATCCCCTATGAATTAAGCCAAGACCATTTATTTCGCGAAGAGTTATTAGAAGTTGATAGACTTTATTTTCATGAAGTTTTGTGTCCAGAGGGTGGTGCAAGTGAGATAGAATTTAGTCAGTCTGATTCAGAAAATGATTCTAGCCATGAAAGTAATTCTGTAAATGATGAATCAGATGATGATGAATGTAATACAGAGACTGTTCATTGTGAAATATTTGACCATGATTTAGAACCCACTGAAGAGGATTTAAGACAGAGAAAGAAAACAGATGATTTCTTTACTCAGGCCAAAAAAAAAAAATAGGTCTGTTTCCGGTCGCCCGACCGACCCTCTTATTTCCGCGCCGACCCTATACTTTTTATTGGTGTAAAAGTTAACTGCGCGCATATTTAGTACTTTTCGGTACTTTCTTTCCGTTAATTTTCTTATCTTTGGTCTCATTTCGAATTCGGTAATTTGATAAGCAGTCTATTAAAATGGCGGCACCCATGTCGAGTTCGTCAGTGTTGGGACTGAAATTGAAACGTTGCTCCCACAATAAAACCGATAAAAATATTTTAGTAAGCCTGCCAAACAATAAAAATATTGAAGATGTTTGGCATATCTACCATGATACGAACGTTGGTAAATCGAGCGTGACGATAAAATGCTCTACGGAAATGTCTGGTGCAACAAACTTTGATGTTGAAGGTATAGTGTTTGTATTTTGGCAAACCATATATTTTTCGTTCAAATTTCAACATAATGGCCATGTTTTTAAGATATCACATGCAATGAATTACTGTGTCTTATCAACTAAACTTGTATTTGTCTTTTTGTCACTGTCATATTCTGCTATTAATGTTAATTCTGCAAAGCTTGTGAAAATAAGTTTGTTCTGGTACTTCGTTGGAATGAGCTTCGGTAGGAAATTATTCGGCCTGAAAACACTTGTAGAAGGACTTTTATTTAATATAAAATTTAAAATAATTCCCAAATTGTATTAAATTTCCTTGGTACAATTGTTGATTTTTCTCAGCATAAAGTGAAGTAGCCAGCTTGTGGATGTGTAATTAGAACTGGCATGTGTTCACAAAACATTTATGGATCTCAATTGAGTTTGAGTATGAAATTTTGATATCAGTGTTACCAAACCTCAGGTTTAAACTCCAAATAAGTCAGATAACCAGTACCTAATTATCACTTTCAAATAGTTAGTGTCTTAAATTTAGTACTAAACATATTTTTGAGATTTAAATAAGAAATTAAGTTTCATACTCTTAATTCAGTTGAGAATGGAAACGCTTTGTGAACACGGGTCAGGTGTACTTCGGAGATCATTGAAGTGACAAAAACAGCTTCTGACAATGTTTGGAATTTTAATATTCTATCAAATATAAGAATAGCATTATAGCACAAATGTGAAATTGGTAAATATGAAAAATTGACAAATCTGAGGCACTCTTTTTCGACATCTGTCATACAGACAAACATGTTCAACAATACATGCATTTATATTCTAGAAAATGTATATCTATACATTATAATTAATACACATTATACAGTTCTTAATAAATGAATGGACTTGTATTTACATTTTATGCTTTAGTACCTTTTAAAATTGTCTCATACGCAGTTAATATGGTTGTTTTTGAATAAAAGTCAGCCGCCTTCTATTCTAGATCACTTCCCCCCCCCCCCCCCCCCCCCCCCAAAAAAAAAAAAAAAAATGCCTACCTACCTACCCTCTTTTTTTTGGGAAGGAGACCGGAAACGAACCTTTTTTTTTTTTTTTGGCCTCAGACCTGCAAGTGTAAAAAACTCTATGGCAAACCATGCAGTCAAGTTGTAGATGGTAATGATATTTCTGACTTACGTATGTATTCAGCTGGTTTGCAAACAGATGAACTTGATCTTGTTATTAAATCAGCCATGTTGTGCCACAGAAAAAATGGCCAACAAACTGACAGTAGTAAACATAAACGGCAGGCGAGAGTTAGGCCCAGTCAGAAGTTTTATGTAAAGGGAGTTGAAGTTTGCCGTGAAGTATTCTGTTTTGCATACAACATCGGAAAGGAGAAACTAAAACGAATTGGTCGGTCTCTTGACAGTGATGGATTGATTGCTAGGACTCATGGTAATACCAAAAGACTACCTCATAATGCTATATCACATTTGAGGAGAGAGAAAATATAAGAAAGTTCCTCATCTGCTATGCATCTGACAATGCAATGCCCCTTCCCGGAAGACTTCCAAACCACCGCAATAGTAAAGTGATGTTGTTGCCATCTGATAAGTCACAAGCAGACATTCATGTGGAATATGAAAAAATAGACGGTGCAAGAAGTATTAGTCTTAGTACTTTTACCAGAGTATGGCGGGAGTTGTGCCCACATATTGTCTTAGCGAAACCAAAAACAGACTTGTGTTTTAGATGCCAAACATTTTCTTGTAAAATTTCACAAAGTGGTGCCCCTTTCTGAAGATGATAAAATGACACTTCTTGATGAATATGAAAGTCATGTTGAAAGTGCTAGACATCAGAGGGAGCAATATAGAATGCAGTGTGATGACTCTAAAGTTACATGTAGTGAAAACATTACAGTTGAAGGTGTGCTTTGGTTAATAAATTTCTATGCGCTATAGTATTAGCTGTCTAATGGCATGCCTCAAGATTTTCTAGTCTTAAAATTAAAAAAGAATATGTTAAATTCTTTATTTTATTTTAATTGACATGCTGGCCATTGAGTTATCATTTTTTAAAATGTCCATCTGCATCAATAATAGTGACTTTTACATTTTACCGAAGTTTTTTTTATGCCTGTTATGCTTGTATATATATACTGGACATGTAAACTTTGAGCGTATAAATATTTAAAACATGGATAAAATTTTGAAACAGAATGAAAAGATACCCATCAGATCATTTTATATTACTTATATATTTCCTTCTAGGCCATCAATATAAATTGTGAAAAATATATATTTTAGGTGCAGTATCATGTTCCTTAGATGCAACTGTCCACTACAGCAGGGACTTTGCACAGCAGGTTCATATTCCACACCATAGCCAACAGGTTAGTTTTTTTTTCTATCAAGTACTGTACAAGGAATTTTTTTTTTCACTGAACTTACCAATTTATTGCAAGAGATAATCTTTTTTATTGGATTTATTGTGCAGTAATTTGCATGATGTATCATACTTTTGAGTGCCTTAGGTTTACTGCAGTAAATGTATGTTTCAACTGAAATGGTTTCATATTGTATTTATTGAATGTAAATACTGTTGTCAAATTTATGTTGTCAAGCTTTTATCTATTACAGGTTAGACCCCTGTATTTCAAAACTGCCAGGAGATGTGAGGTATTTGGAGTTTGCTGTGAAGGATCTGGTAATTCCCTTTTTTACAGTTTAAAATTGCAAAATGTTCTCTGTCATTATAAGATGTCCTGATGTCAAATGTTAATAATTGAGAATTGAAGGAGCACTTCTTAGCAATAAATGTTTTACTTCATTCAAACAAACTGATTAAGAATGTAACATTTCCATTGGTCAAAAGCCATCATGTACATATCAAGATCTGGAATTGGATGTGTTTATGAACATTTATTTGGTATATATATATATGTTAGTTATGAGAAATGTTTTTTGTATTAATGTTGAATGCTGGTGCTGTTAAATTTTGCTTCTGTTGCTGATGGTGGTGATGATTAAGAACAGTGATAAGACGGATAAATATTTTTCAGAGAAACAGGTGTTTTACCTTGGTGATGAGGGTGTTGCCCCAGGCAAAGGAGCAAACACAGTTGTCAGCTACCTCCACCATTACCTTGAAAACTACGGCCTGGGTGAGGAACATGCCCAGTTCCATTTTGACAATTGCCAAGGACAGAACAAAAATAATGCAGTTCTTGGTTATGCTGTGTGGAGAACATTGACGGGTGAGAGTTGTTGTGTTTCAGTGGAAAAAATAAAATATGTTTCATGATGTAAACTAAATTATGTTATTGCTTTTTAACTATCTCAAAAGGTTTCCAGTAACACTATAGATGAGTGAAACAGATGTATAGCTTTAGAAGCTTTCAATTTGTTGTACTTAAAAAATAAACAGTGTTTAATTTGAAATAAAGAGACCTTATAACAATTAACACTTCTATTACAGGAGGGCATAAGACAATCCAATATTCATTGATGCTAGCCGGCCACACCAAATTCTCATGTGATTGGCATTTTGGAGTGTGGAAAAACAGATGGAGACACATGGATGCAGAGACAGTTGAGGTATTCAGGGAGTTAGATGTTTACCACACCAATATTTTAAAATAATAATAGACATAAATTACAATTTACACATGATTCAAGATTTATTGATTTCCTTCTTTTTAATACAGTTATAAACTAATAAGAAGTGGCATGAAAAAAATGGGATTTTTTATAGGTAAGATTGAAAATAATAATATATGACTTGTGTTATATTAAATTGATAATTATATGAAATAAGTTCATGTATTAACATGTATATTTAGATATAATAGGTAATTGATAAATTCACTGATGCTATATACTTCATGTAGGCATTTCATTGTGCAAGAGTACTGCTCAGTATGATCACCATAGAGCAATAACACAATAACTGCATATAGAAATAGTAGCAGATATTGAGTTCTTGCACTAAGGTGACACTATAATATGTCATATTGGATCAATTATGCCTGATATTCATTCATCGTGTAATGCTTTTCTTCAAAACAGGAGGTGGCTTCCACAGTAGCAATGTCATCCCGTAATGGCCACAACATCCCCCATATTGTTGATGGCAACAGCAAACCAGTGTTGTTCTATGACTGGAGCACCTTCTTCAAAGGCATGTTCAAACCATTGAAGAACATTTCGAAATACCATTCATTTGAGGTGTCTTCTAACGAGCCTGGGGTTGTAAGAGTAAGGAAGTTTGTTGATGCCCCTGAGGAGAAAATTAACATACTGAAAACCTGCCAAGTGGATATTTGTGTTATGCCAGAGCAGATCTTTGGTGAGGGAATAAATGCTGAAAGGCAATGGTACATGCATGATGTAATAAGAGACTTTTGCAGATCGGATCATGCTAAAACACAACATGCCCTTTGCCATTAGTTGCAAAAGAAGGCTATTCAAAGGCCAAAAAACAAAAGTTAAAATAGGTAACTTTATTGAGAACACTTTCTGTGTGTGTTTCAGCAAAAGGTATAGTTTGTGTCTTGCTATTAACAGATTGGCATGTATAAGTTGAAGTTTTATGTTTTCATTTTCATTCAAAGAATATATTTCTTTGTGTAACATTGATAAAATATTTATAATTTTAGATAAAATATTTATGATTTTAGGAATGTATGGTTTCCATGGCAACCAAAAGTAACAAACTTGATTGATCATTGAATACCTATGCATAAACGTGTATTTCATTTATGGGAATATCATTGAACAGTTGGCCATCTATAAGTAAAGTATGATGGCACTCATATTTTCCATACATGACTGCAGTATAATATTCAAGTGTACATTATAAATCTACATGGTATAACTTAATAGTTATACATACATATAGTTTCAATGTTCTTTGCTTTATGTTTGTTCTCAATTTTGTCAAATAAGGCATGTGTCAATGCTTTCCTTGTAAATACATTTCAGTCTGTGTCATCTTACAACTCTAAACTAATGAAATGAGCAAAAATATGAACTATTCTAGGTATAAGTAAGTTTCTATGGCAACCAAATAAAACATGTCTTCTTATTGAAATAAAAAAAAAATTGATTTCACCAGACAAGTTACATCTTTTAAATAATTGCTTGTTTTAAAATAATATGTTTGTGTTTTGATCAATACAATGATAAGCTCACTACTTTTGATCAATTTACCTTGTTTAAGAAAAGTGGCAGATTTTCTTTACAGGGTCTATTGTTAATTGCTGTAAACATTCTATTTTACTACATAGCTGGCTGAAAATTTAATGCTGTACTGAAATATTTCCTGCAAACATAACCTATCAAATTCAAATGTGATTTTATGTATTTAAGCAGTTTTTTGCGTTTATTTGGATAAATTTCTCGTGAAAAAATTGTAGTCATGGCAACCGTTTTTATGAAATGCACATGTAGTGTTACATTCTCCATAAATGATGTTATTGATGTTATGATAATGTTTCCACAAAAATAAAAAGTGTTGCATTCTATTTCAATGGAATACAGACTCTTAAAATCAAGGTAGTTGTATTTACTTATGTTTCCATTTCCTTCATTGTTTTCGCCATTTTATAACAAATAGTGGTATCGCGAAATTTGTCCTCAATCAGTCAATTTTAAAGATATCAGCTTAAAACTTCAGGACTTTATTTCTGAAACATAGCACATTCAGAAAATGTAAAAACCTGAAAATGTCATTTTTCCTCATTAGGACCCATTTTCGCAGACTTGGTCACATATATATATATATATATAGAGAGAGAGAGAGAGAGAGAGAGAGAGAGAGAGAGATTACAGATATTAAGGTGCCAATATATATTAGTCTAGGCATTATGGTGGATTAAGGCGACAAACATTGGTCTCCTTAATATTTTCAGTCCAGATTTAATGTATCAATTAATGTCAATAAAAATTTCCATTGACAGTAAATTGATAATGCTTGAATGTTTATTTACGAAAAAAATTCATTGTTTCAAATCTTATCCTTTTTTAATATAAAAACAAATATTCTTAAACTTTTCTGTGAGTATATTTGTGTACCAATAAAAATAGCTATAAAGGCGACCAGGAAAAAATCTTATTTTTTTGCCAAAAATAGCTATATACTAAGCATTTTTTATTTGTTTTACTTTAATTAGAGCCAATTGTACACTATCCTGAAGTTTCATTCCATAAAAACCAGAAATAAGAAAGTCGATAAATCGTGTACCATCAGCATCCAAATGTTCCAGTATACAGAAATTTAACCATCCGGAATATTACGGAAAATGGGTCCACCCGCTCCGTGTATCTCCGTGCAGTAATGCAGTATACTAATTTGGCTAACGAGCAAGAGGTGATGAATGCACGGAATTTTTTTAAAGAAACAGTTGAGAAGGCTCAGAAAAAATACATTGAGGACCTTGTCAACCAACTTAATCCAAAATAACCACAAACATTTTGGAAAATAATAAATAGAGTAAGGAATGATGATGACCGAGCAGCAGTGCAACCAATACTAAGGCAAGACAATACTCTTGCCGTGTCTGATGAAGACATTTTCATTGAGATGAAGCAGAGGTATGGACGGGATAAGCAAGATGTTAAAGAAAACTTACCAGAATCGTTCGCTGATGTGGAAAAGGAAGTAGAAATGACAAATGAAAGAGAGAGAGCTGCCCTAGCAAATGTACCTCATGACAGATTTGAACAAAAAGACATAACATCGGAAGAGGTTAACTCTGTGTTAAAGGAAATTAACACACTAAGTGCACCGAGTCCTGAAGAGAAAGTTTTTGGCATCATGCTTAAGAAAGGCAGAGAAATCATGAAGCAAGGTTTACTGTACCTGTTCCAAAAATGCTGGCAAAATTCAGCTCTACCTGAAGGCTTTAAAAGAGATCCAAAGGTAATGCTTCCCAAACCGAACAAAGAAGATTACAACAAGACCGCGCATATAGACCAATAACACTTGAAAGTACTATTTGGAAACAACTAGAAAAGATCATAAAAAATCGCCTTACTTAGAAAGTAGAAGTTAAAAAAGAGTTTTCAAAACATCAAAATGCTTACAGAAAAAATAAGTCAAGTACACAGTCAGTTATCAGGGCATTACAAGGGGCACAGGAGGGTCTGAATGAAAAGAAAGTTACAGTTCTTGTGGCAATGGACTTTGAATCTTGTTTTGAAAGGGTTTGGAGGGCTGGTCTCCTGAAGAAAGCAAAAGATCTAGGAATTGATGGAAGACTTTGGCTGTACCTGAAGGAATTAATAACTGACAGAAAGTATTCCATTCAAGTAAATGAATACAGATCAGAAGTATCAACATCTAAGGTTGGTATCCCCCAAGGATCAGTGTTCAGCCCAACACTTTGTAATCTTAACACAAGTGACAGCGTTGACGCAGTAAACGGAGAACACACAGAGTTCGCAGATGATGTATCAATTTGGAACTGCCACGAGAGCGCTAATGAGGCGGTCAAAAAAACTAATGAAGACATGAAGAGGATAACCAACTGGTGCCAAAAGTGGAACATGAAAATAGCTCCAGAGAAAACACAGGCCCTAGTTATTGGTGATAAATCTAACATAACCGAGAAATTAGTCATAGGCACTCCAGAAATTGAGATTGTTAAAGACAAGAAATTGTTGGGTATTACAATAGATGATGAAGTTAGTTTTGAAAAGCATATACAAGAAAGAGCTGCATCTGGTTTTAAAGCACTTAGATCACTAGATAGATTCTTGGAAGGTAACAAAGGATGCAGCCAGTCAACTTACATGAAGTTATACAGGGTACTGGTGCTCCCGGTTATGGATGTTGGTGCTCAGGTACTTGCAGCTGTGCCAGAAATGAAATTAAAGCCATTGGAAGGGGTCCAGAGAGGGGCTATGTTGAAGGCAAGTAGCTGCATACATTCCACTAGTACAGAGACACTTGAAGTACTAACAAACACTCTTCCTCTAAACACACATTAAAAGAAAACAGGCAGGGGAGGCAGTTCGTATGGCGGAGAAGGCGCCAGATGATCCACTATAAGAGGACTTCAACAGATGGTTAAACCACAGAGGAACCAAGAGAGAAAACACAACATGTTTCTCCATGCTTATGAGTAGATTTGGAGAATTTAGGTGCCGCACCGAATTCAGTGACATTGAAAAAGAGTTCGAGTACAGCGAATCTTTCATCGGGTTATCAAGAACAAGGGAAAAAATTACATTGGAAGAATTTAAAGAGAGTAAGGAAAACCAAGTAGTAAACATCAACAAAATACTTGAAGAATGTAAAGAAGATGTGCTGGTGTTCACTGATGGGTCTACGTACTCTAGGCAATCCCGGATCTACGGGGGCAGGGGCAGTCATTTATATGGATGTCTACAACTCAGCACCAATACAGATCAAACAACCTGTCTCAAAGTTGAGTAATAACTATACCGGGGAGATAGTTGGAATAGAGACGGCCCTTACTTAAAAATTGCTAGTGAACTAACCAAAATTGAAAGAAAAGACATTCATATCTTCACAGACTGTCAAGTAGCGATAAGATCAGCATTTTCAAAAGAAATTCCAAAGACAAAAATAGAAACAATACTCAAAATTAAAACTGCAGTTGCAACTTTAGAAGAAAGAGAAAATAAAATAACTATACACTGGATACCTGGCCATAATAATGTTGCTGGTAACGAATTAGCCGACCACCTGGCCAAAGAAGCTGCCAGAGATGCCCAAAATACAGATGATATTGCTTTTCAAGAGAAAAGGGACTCGAGAGATGTAATTAGGCATATGAAAGAACAGCACATATGGGCAAGTCAGTATGCGAACTCACAAAAGCCGAAAGACTCCAGGACATCTCTACAATACCAGGAAGGAGGGCCTGCATAGGAGATAGAAATCGAAATACGTTTAGTTTAATCAACCAGCTACTATGTGGACACAGCCATCTAAAAAACCATTAGGCTAAAATAACAGATAGTAATGACCAAAACTGTGACTTCTGTATGGTTCCTGAAACAGTGGACCACTACATTTTTCAATGTAAAAAAAATTGTAGTGGCAAGAAAAGCTCAAGAAAAAAGAACTGAAGAACACCTACATCGCTTTGGAATAAACTGTGGGGCAATACCAATAGCCATTCTTGCAGGAGAAATAGAAAACATTCCTGTGGACGCAAAAGAAGCTTTAGTTCCATCTTTGGCAGACTATTTTATGGAAACGAAGAGGATGTAATGATAATATAAATAATTAAAAATCAAGTCAAAACAAAAAGAACACATACTCAAACAACTTTCCAAATTAAGTGACGTTTATATCATTTATAAGTAGCCAGAGTAAAAGCACAATGTGAAGTAGTACTATGTGATGATAACGGCGAATAAATTCGTCGAAGTACAAAGAGAACATAGGCGACAACAAGCCAAAAATTCGACAAAACAACAACAAATGCAGTACACATGGAAAGAGAATGGTAAGTGTTTAACATACATATTCAACGTTTTGTCGTTTATTATTATGACGTTTGGACAGTAGTATAAATCGCATACCCTTTAGATGAAAAGTAAATGAGTTATCCGGATTTTGTTCATCTGAAACTAAATCACTAGGGGGAATCACTACTGTACTGGACTGGTTGAGAAGCAGTTTCCGACAGTTTTTAAACGTTTTTATTGAATTATTTATACGTGTATAAATATCTACTAAAATTGTTCACATTTTATATAACTACAGCTCAAGCTGCTATTGTCGATATATTTCTTACATGTGTGACGTCACATATAGTGTATCTAATAGGGGCGCAAAGAGGGTACTTACATTGTTCTGATTAGCTTGTGATGAGAAGCAGTTTCCGACAATTTGAATGCGGGCCATGTAAGGTGCCTGTTGTGTGTTTTTATTATCCGTTTATTTAATAAACTAAATATTAGACTGTAATTAGAGAAATGTTATTTAATTTTTCAGCATTTACGAAAAATTTAAACCTTAAAATTTACGACATTCAATTCATACTCGAAATCAGGCAGAGACTGAATATCAATGATTGTTTTTATTCATTTCTGATGGAAACTTGTGTTTGTATACATTTAAGTGAATGTGGATGCGAAACAAGCATGACACCAGTGTTCGCAAATATGTACACAATGACCATCGTTTGTATAAGTCAATTAAGTAAAACCTTGTAGCTATGCATAGATATGCAAATTAGGTTCACACGCATGCGCAATACGCTGCGCGTGCAGATCCCCCACGTGCAAGTTTGTGTACAAAATGAAAAATAAACATTAAACATTAAATAATAATCAAAGTTTCTTACGTGTCTCAGTAAGAATTTCAACTTTTGATGGCCTAGTTACCATATAGTTGAATTGCAGTACCTTCTTTATGAAGATCTAAGGAAGGTACGCGAAAAAGCGATTTGTCGTAAACTACTTTCCGTTGGAAACTGCTTCTCAACCAGTAGTATCAACATCCGTATAATTTTGGCTTGTATTTTGGAGAAACTCAATTGATTTCTAGCAAATTTGGTCTACCACTACATCGTCGCTTCTTATAATTTGGTATGTTCCAATCTAATTAATCATTTGCACCATTAACATCTCAGATGTTAATAAGTAAAAGCCGAAACGATACACATGCCTTACATTTTGTAAATGTCATGGCATTAGTCATTCTCATCACCGATGAATTGCAGAACAGAACGAACACTATCACCCATTCGTATTGTGGCTTTGCATGTGTGTTAAATTCTCATATTTGATAATAAATGAAACAATAAAATATTTCCCACCCCTTATTCTGCCACAGTTATGCACTAGTACTAAGTTATGCACCAGTCAATTGAAATCACGGCCCCCAGGTCTGGGTTATACCGGGGATAGCAGGGGAAATGGGCCATACACAGGTGGACCGGCAGTGCCGAGTGAATGTGGTGGTATTGTTTTTGTGCCGAAAACAGGGAATGGGCTTAAGCTCGGACCTCTAGAAAATGACCACACCTTAAGATCTCGGAATGAAATCCCGCTGCACGCATGAGTTTGAGATTATCACATTAACACAGATGAAAGTTGCCAATCCATGGTTTATAGGTCTGTGTTTGAAACCGACCTACATACTTATAAATCAAAATTCATATTTTAGGGTCTACACTGAATAAACCCAAAATGTTAGTTTTGATTTGATAAATTCAAACTGTATTTAGTCTATCCACACAGAATTTACAGTACCATGAAATAACAAATTTTCTAAAAATTCTCTGTTTGCCAAATAGGGAAGACAGGTAAAAAGGTTGCTATCTGTGACCCAAAAAATACTGTTCAAAATTGTGAGTATTCATTTATCGTTCGTTCAGTAAAGAACATGTATTGACATAGACTAGACTGATAGTGGTTAGATAATCTGACAGCGGTGCTGGACGTCATGAGTACAAATATCGTCATGAGTTCAATGTACAAAAAAGAATACCTTTGGAATACACAATTATCTATAAAAAATTGAAGAGCAAATTGCTCATATTGAAGTAATAATGCCTTAGAATGAGCATTGGATAACTTCAATGCTGATGAGGAAGCCAATGACACAGTAAGCAGTTCACACCCAGGGAAATTCTCAGATAGAACAGCGCTTATGGACTTGTTCATTACATTTTTCATTTGTAATGAAACTGAGACAATTAAAGGAAAACTATTATTGCTGATATTATGAAAACAAATCTTCTAACATTCAAATATTAAATTTGTAAGATGAACTAAGGTTGATATTAAGTTGGATTTAAACTAACCACCAACAAAAATATATGCGGGGATGCATTTAATCTAGGGATGGCAACGAGTACTCGATCAAACGTCCGAGTACTCGAGTACCAAATCACTACTCGAGTACTCAGAAAAAATCTATTAAAATCACAAAATACACGATTTACAGACGAAGTAATAGATCTGGTTAGTTGCCAAGAGGACAATTTACGGTCCCTCTAATCCCCGCTGTGTACACAATTGACCCTAATAAATTAGCTGAGAGTTGCAAACTGTCAGCAAAGGGCCCCTATTTCTAATTAGCACTAATGTCAATTAGCGAAGTTTTGATAGCGGAACTTTCAACTTCACAATTCTATTGTTTACCGATTAGAGTCCTTTCTCCAAACAATGGACGCTGACGAGCTTACGAGTAGCGAGCGTTACGAGCATTGATTTCTTAATGGGCAATGATTATTACAATTGATTGGTTGATATCTTAAATGAAGAATTATGAATATTAATGAGGTAAACAACAATAATACAATACGAAGTATTTCGTTCTTTATTTTTATGTATGCTATTAATTTTCGTTCATTGTAATTCTGATTGATGTTCATTATAAATCTCGACTATCTAGACGCTCGAATAAAATCCGGGTTAAACTTTCAAGCTATATTGTAGCTAATTTGCAGTGCATACTTATATGTAAAATCATTAAAGTGAAATCAAAAAGCATGAAACAGCATTTGTTTTCCTTTTATATAATTTTCGGTTAAAGTAAATTATGAAAGTCTAATTTAACGATGACAATGACCAGTTATACGACCAACGCACAATATACGCCATGAACGGTACATGTATACACGATCTTGTCTTTCCAAAAAACAAAATCATTTTTGCCAAGTAATCGAGTACCCGAGTACTCGATCGAAAGATTGACCGAGTACTCGAGTACCAATTTTACTACTTGTTGCCATCCCTAATTTAATCACACAACGTAAACAACTGAGCCACAGATCTTATCTGTATGTTTTGGGTTTTTTAAAATTCAGCAGTTAAATAAAAATTAGCATACTGGTAGGTCTGGTGCTTTAGTTGCTAAGTATGAGGTAAACATAATGTCAGTGATTTCATCACTATTACTATTAAAACATCAGTTTTCTTCTTCAAAGCTTCTCACGTTTGCACCATTTTTTACCATTTATCATAACGTTGGGAAACAATTTCAATCAAAACTGAATCACAAAAAGATAACAAACCAACACTGATGGAACATTTGAAAATACAATAGATTTCAGTTGGTTTCTATTTTTTTGTTAAGTTTTGCTTGAAATTATTCTGCTTGAATGTGATTATTGTTGCTTAAATTAGAACTTAACACTTCATGAATATTTCTGGAATGCAGGGGTCAGATTTCAGATTGCTCATTATTTCTGGAACACTAAATACTGTATTTGATTGAGTACACTGCACTTTCTTGTTTACCATTCATCCAAATCATTTGGGTAAATATTGGCAGAAAAACTGCTTTTGGATTAATACTGGTCATCATAACCGGCACTGACAAAACATAAGACGTGTTTATTGAATGTGCGGGAAAGAGGTATAAAGGTGTCCGCCCACAACGAAATGCTTCCGGGTCGCAGTACCCCTTCAAGTAGTTCTTGAAAAAAAATGTTTCTCTCAGGTAGCATTTGATTATGTGTACATTGTATTCTTGTATGTATTTTCAAGTTTACACATGATTTATATCTTATTTAATACAGTGATGTGGTTTTGAATGATATTTTGCCGGACGTCTTTCTTGTGTGGATGGATTCAGAGATGACCCCAGAAATGCGGTCATGACTGTGGCACATGTATGTTATAGATAGTGACTGTAAAGAAATGTTTATAGCAGAAAGATGAAACTATCTTTATATGGTTTTCTGGTGTTAAATTAACTGACAGTGTTCATAATTTGTCGGAAAATAGTGTCAAAGCTGAAATCTATTCTGCAAATTCAAAATAAAGTGGTGAACTGGAGTGATTTTACATATATATATATAAAAAGGACAATTTTGTTGTGGACCGTGACTTAGAAGTGAAAACCAGATTTTGGAATAACTCAGCTTATATGCAGTGTACAGTAATGAAATTTCACACAAAAGTTCCTGAGGGTATCTATATAAAGGCACCTAGTTTCTGAAAGGTTTTTACCAAGGTTTGAATATTTTTAGTTTTATTTAAATTTTAAAATTTTGACATTTCTTTTAAAGATTTGCCTGCCCCTGTCTGAACACTTAAGTTCGTGGTCTTTGGACTATTGTCTGCAACTTCAAAACCTGACTTTTTGGAACAGGACATATTTGTCTGATATTTTATCCAGTTTGACTGCAAATGGAATTATTTCCATATAATACCTGGTAGTTATAAAAATTTGTTAATTGGTTTTAATTCATGGATAGGTTTATTGAAGAGTGTCATGGAAAGCTGAAACTTTTCAGTACACAACATGGAAACTTTGAATGAACTGTGTGTTCCGGCTTTGTGAACAAAAACACAAGGCGGCTATGGTAAGTTGCATCAAGATATCCTTGGGACCCCCCCCCCCCCCTCGGACACACAATGCAATTCGTTTTTTGCTGACATCCATTTGGGAATTTGCATATGTTACCCTAGTCTAAGATAATAGACGTGTTATACGGGATTCTTCCAATCCCTAACGAAGGATTTGCCATATCAAAAATCGTAAAAAAATCCGTCAACGTACAATTATTTGGACTAATGTTACCCCAGCCAACAGGCTGAATGTTTAATTGTACTCAGTACTAGGCTTTGTTTTAGTGCGAACATCAACATGTTTTTCTAATTGCAGTTGCTGCTTGGGACAATAAAGTTAAGTCAGCAACCATCTATCAGACTGCAAGATTCATCTCTTCCAAAGGATGTCATACCTTTCCAGGTGGGTGTGCATTGATTGATTGATTGATTGATTGATTAAGCGTGAGTTTGTGTAAGTGAATAAGTGTGAGACCATAACTCAATGACTGTTGGGCTGTAAAGGTGTGTGAGTGTGTGCATGTTTCATATATTCTCTGTCCTGGTTGACATACAGGACCGTCATCAGACATTCTGCCATGAATGTGAGAGAGATTTTAAAGCCATTTATTATTTTTCTGTGATACTTTATTGATGTTGTATTAAATTTACCCTACCATGTTATGAGTAACACTTTGAAATTGGGCCTAAATCATCAAGCTAGAGCTTGGCATAATCTTTTACAAACTTCTGCGAGATTTCTGCCCTTGAAAATATTTGCTCGCAGCCTACCTCAAAGTTACGCTTTGTTCAGTATTTGAAAGCTTTCTGATACACTTTTTGTTAATTTTAGATCTTAATGAGGCTACTTCTAAGTAACTAGGTGCTCTGAGTGTTCACTGGGTGACAATTGCTGCCTAGTAATAGTTGTTTCTTTTTTTCTGAAAAGATATTTCTAGTGAATTGCCCAGTTGCAGTGGTTTTGACGCCACAGAACCAGCACAGCTCCTTGACAGATATATACATGTTTCATCATTGATGTTAGTACTGCTGTATTGGAGGCCTCACAATTTCTGTGTGGAAATGTCATCTGATACACTCATAACTGCCTGTGTACCAAGGCATATTTCTAGCATAGCTTTCATAAGTGCATGGCCATTCTCTGTCATTTTCAGATACACTGTGTTGTGTGTGGATAAGAAATGCAGAGTGGTACCACCAGTCACCTAAGCCACCATTCCTCTAACAGACAAAAGGCTCATGGGGACAGTCCCTGCAGTTTACAGCAAAGCTCTCAATTGTAGCCCTACAAACTTCAGGTAAGCGATAAATCTGGGCTTCAATATATCTATGTACTCGCTTTAAGTTTACTTGATTTGAACAGAAATCACAATTTCAGTATCAAAATCCAGGTTTAGATCCCAGACCGAAACTTGTCTCCTTCATAAAAGTTTAGTTCAGATGTTCTTTAAATCACATACATGTTCACTACTTATGACGGATAAGAATTTTATCAAATTGATTATAAATGCGTTTTCCCAGATTTACACCCTCCTCTTGCAGATACTGCCGAGGGCGTAGCTTGGGTGCACGGGGCCGGTTTTCCAGCCGTGTGGATTCAACATCTCCAGCTGAACTGGGGCCAGGAATTATATAAGACTCCTCAGCAGCACGGTGAGCTTTTGTGTATTTATTTCCAGGCTGGTATATCCGGCCAGACTTCAATGAAATCACAACTGTGACACCTTTGGTGACTAGATACAAATTAAGGAACCATTATGAGTAGAAAGCCTTTTTGGTGATTTAAAATCAGATAAGTAAACAGGATTCTCATGGTTTATAAGAGGCCTTTTGTGGACCTTTCATTGTTTACTTGGGTAAGAGCAGATAAGGTATGTAAGAAGGGGGGGGGATACAGATGAGATAGTAAACAGTGTTTTTTTAGGTATATTTGTTTTTATTTTATCACCATTTTGAAGGTAATAATTGTATATCTACAATTTAAGGTAAAAAAAGTTCAATTTTCATAACTTTTGCATTTTTTCATGATTCAAATTTGGAAATGCTATCTTAAATCTCTAAAATTCACATTTTAAATGGTGTGAAGGGACCAGATCAGGAATAAGTAAAAAGTTTAACACAAACACTGTAACATGTTCTTTATATCAAGTAAATCTATAAATTATCTCAGAAAATGTTGCTTTCTTAGGGCCTATTCCATCAATGAGTATCACTGTCTTTAAATTGCTGTTGCGGTACAGTTTTAAATAGCAAAAGTGTTATGGCCCTGCTTGTTTGCAACTCCTCATTATTTTTGTACAGCGAGAAAAGTAAGGGAATTCAAGAGATTTACTAGAATTATGGATTGTTTTTCTTGAGTTACACATTATATAAGCAGGAATTAGTGTGTATATATACCGGGTAACTCCTCATTTATTTTCAGATGTTGTTTGCAGACTTTATGAACAGAAAATTCCTGTTTATTATTTATACATGTAACATAGATGTGTACAAGACTAACATTAGAAACATGACATAAAAGAGATCGCTATGATTTATTTTCTCCAAAAAAAATATTTTTACCATTAAAGTTAGAACTTTTTACTGCATAGTTATAAATGTCTTCTTCTCATCTTTATGACATCATAACATGGAATGATGTTAACTTCCCAATACACATTTCCACATGGCGCAGCTCATTTATATATTTTGTTGATGGGTTGTTTAGAATGGGTCAGTTTTAATTAAACAGAATGTTTTAATCACCATTTTACAGAGTGCCAGCCAGTCGTTGCCATTCTTCACATTGTTTAGGAGGACAGTCCTGCCAACATAACAGTTTGTTCAATAACAGGTAAAAAAAACTTGTCTTGTTTGCATTTTTGATTGCTAACAGAATTTTGTGTGCACAGTTTGAGATTATTAAAATTATTATACCTGACATCTATTCAACATATAGTAATAACTCCAGGACAATATTTTCAACTATCACTTAACATTATCACCCACTGCCAGATTATATAATCTTATATGATGATAACTCCTTTCTTCACAATTGTTGTTAAATATATAATGTTTAAACTAACAATAAAATGGAAATTATGCTCTTTAAACCCAGAACCATTATTAACTGTCAGATGCTACTGGTAAATGAACTAGTCTTGATGTACTTTTTCTGAGATAATAACTATGCATATTACTACTATTGTACATTCAATAGAACATCGTCTTGTTTGTATGGTTAGATGGCTTTATTATGTTCCCCCAGTGTAAGACTACCAGTGATATATCGAGATTTATCAGTGTAATAACATGATATTTTACTGTTTCATATCCATGAAATATCCTTGGGTTTTTGGTTGAAAAGAAGTATGATAATCCTGTAAGTAGTATAACAGGATTCTTGATCATTAGCCATTCACATAAAATTTTAATAGGATAGAACAGTTAATTAATGTAAATCATTTTGAGAAATTATGACATTAGTGATGCCTTTCTTGTTTAAATTCATTTTTGTATTTTAAGGTAAAGAACGGATCGATGATTTCCTGGATATGGACAAGACCCACTCCCTGCAGGGATTAAGCAGAAAAGAGCAGTATTGAAAAACAAGAACAAAACTTTTTAATGAAAACAAAACTCTTTCGTTAGAAAGCACAGAAGTGAAAAAGCAGCAATTACGATACACTGAAGTGATTGGAGTTTCACCATGATAAGATACGGTCGGGTTTGCAGGTGGTCTGCAAAAGTGCAAAAAAATTGTGACGCAAACCAAAATACTTGGACTAAAGTTTTTAGGATACTGTCTTTGAACTTTAAACATATGTTCGCATGAAGTGAAGATGTATTTGACATA
The DNA here is from genome assembly GCF_026914265.1 of Mya arenaria. Taxonomy (NCBI): domain Eukaryota; kingdom Metazoa; phylum Mollusca; class Bivalvia; order Myida; family Myidae; genus Mya; species Mya arenaria. The sequence goes on along the minus strand of NC_069138.1, from coordinate 45,586,522 downwards.
TATATGATATGGATCAGTCAAATATTTGTTAGAGGGGGAAAGGATTTGTAAAAATTTCAAGATGCAAACAAATAATCATTCTCAAGACAATAATGAATTATAAATATTGAAAAGATACATACTGTGGACGAACTTTTTATACATACTTATTCACATTATTTAAGAAAATTTGGACTCAGTTTGATCTGTACCTAGCAAGCTATAATATGCAAATAAAGTAACTTTATTATTCATATAAATTTAGTCTGATGCCTTGATTAACAGGTGTGAAATAAATATCACAACAGCTACCTATTTGTTTGACTGACCACTGTGCACACACTGTGATATATAGCCATAGGTATTAAAGTGACCATTAAAGCTGCACTCTCACAAATTGACAGTTTTGACCTTTTTTATTTTTTTGTCTTAGAATCTATATAATCATATAATGATAACACAACTTAGGTCTTTCCAGGATTAGTGTGTCACTTTGTATGTAAATACACTGTACACATGCAAGTATAAAACTGACATGAAATTTTGGATATTTGCTCAGTAACCACAACATTATGTCATTCTTGTTGTATTCATCAAAAGCTAATGTAGCTTCAAAATTTGTGTACAATTTCCACCATTCTGCCAACTGCATGCTGCATTGTTGCTAGAGTTACAGTGAATTTTTCATAAAAATTGAGATTGAGTTTTAAAGAGACAATACATAAATCAGTCAACAATTCATTAAATGGAGATTTTTTGCATTGATGAGATATTGTTGCACCCAGATCTAGAATATTGGAGCCTTAGGCCATAATAAAACAAAAACCTTGTCATATGTACACAACCACCATTCATTATAATTATTTTAAGAGATTTGGTAACATGAGTGCTTAATTATAACATTGTGTCAAAGTTTGTGAATGTTTGTTCTTTGAATGTTCAGTAAATATTTCTAAATAAATTCCGGTGTTTATTCTTTTCTAAAACCAAAATAGGTTTTCGACTGGCATGGACAGGCATATGATAGCATAGTATGAACAGAGACACCAGTATCTGCCATAACCCTCAGTTTCACTTAATGTTTATAAACATAATATGATACAATGTAACATGTAACATGAAACAGCATTATAACTTAATGAAGGAGTGAACTGTACAAAAACAATTTCACTATAAGAACAAAAAGTCTGCCTGGAAAGTTTGAATTTATTTTAACAATACAATGTAAGTTTATATCAGTTATTTTATCCCCACCAAAGGCAGATGGATATTCTTTCAGTGTTGTCTGTCCACCCCTCCTTCCCCCTGTTCGGCCTTCTGTAACACTTTTTTCCGTCCCGAGCCATATTTTGGAACTTGATACTAAAAATGTGTTGAAACTTTGAATGAATGTATATTTGATAAGGAAAATGATGTGTTCAGAGCTTTTACATTCCACTAATGTATAGCAGATTTATGGCCATTTGGAACTTAATAATAGCTATTTCTTTAAGGAAAATTTCCACCTGGAGCCAGATCTTAATACTGGTGGGTCATATATCACTTTTCATAAGGTAATATACAGGAATACAGAAAGGTTTAATGTTAATCACTATACCGAAATTTGATCCCCTCTTGAAAATCATTTATATCCATGGGTCACAATTAAAACATGTAACCCAATGAACAATGTTCTTATTAATCATGAGCTAACTGTTTCAAGCGTTAACAGACAAATTTGTGTGCAGAGTAAACTATTATTTTTTTAACAAGCACAAAATTTGTATTTAGCATTTACAGTTTCTATGTTATTCAATTGAGAGTTCTTTTTAACCATGATATATCAAATATTAAGTCGCCATTCACTAGCGGATTGAGAGGGGGCGCAGATGGCGCGCGCCCCCTCTTAAATTGTCCCAAGTTTCCGTTTTATGTCAATATAGGAGAAGAAAATAATAAAATACGCACATAATGCATCATTTACGACTACAAATTGTTAAAATTTTCTTGATTGAGTAACCCCAAATCCTCATGCAAACGGCCCTAAGTTATGCCCCCTCTAACGTCAAAACCTGTAACCGCCTCTGACCATTATACATTTTGTTTACCAAACGGTACACAAACCAAGTGACTGAAAATAACTTGCATTTAATGAACGAGATGGTCTGTAAAAGATTTCCGATGAATATCCTATGAAATTTGCAGTCCTCCCGATTCGACTGGTCATTGTTTCGGGATTCATTACAAACAATTATGAAAATTTACCATTACCAAGTTGTCTCTTAAGGTTACGGGAGCTTTCAGTGTCAAAAGAAAGATATATATAATTTGTCCCCCTAATGCCATAAAATGTATATAAACCCTTTGACATATATACCTGTCCCCTTAAAACCTGCAACATACTTACAAATTATAAAGGCGACCGCACATAACGTATATTTTTTGTTAATTAATTTAAGAAGCCTAAAGCTTGTACACATAATAAATGATAATTTCAGTATCAGATTATTAAAGTTTATAACAAAAAATATACAAATTGTCTCCTTAATGCCGTAAAATATATACGGTCTCCTTAATGCCCTAATTATATATATATATATTGTCAAAATATTCTAAAATAATTTTCAACAAACTACTATACGGGTTGGTAGGTATACAAACGACATAAAATAACTAACTTTCAAAATGTTTTCATTTACAAAATGAAACATCCCTTCTTTATCGTTATTGTCAGCGAAATCCTTCTTCGCATATGTCGTCAGCAGTATTTCTCTATAATGGACCCCGTTGGAAATATGCTTTTGTACTTGTGCAAATCTGTACGGGTTATCCTGTGCAATGTCATTTATTATGTTAAACTTTATTTGGTAATAAATTAGATAGCTTTATCATTAACACCAGAAGTAATACTTGTTTTAGTAGATCTGTATTTCATGTTTAACTTTCTGTGATATAACTTATTAGGACTCTAAATATCATGCAAATACAATATGTGATATATCTTATATTGATGTAAAATGTACTGTTATTGACATAATGCACGAATAAAACTACTACTATAACTACTACTACTCTTTTTCAATATCAATGTGCAAGCATAAGTTCTTTTTATAGATTAGGCTCATGTTTTGTCTGGTACCCGACTCTACTTATCGTAAACGGCTTTAAAGCTCAATTACTGATTGGTTCCACTCCTGCGAAAAACCAGCGAAGGTAATATACTCAGAGAGGTACTATACATTCTCAAGCTGGAAACCACTGGTCACATGCTCCTCGCCCTGTTGCTATTTATAGCATACTGGAAAATCCCGCATCTTTTACTTTCGAGTTTGAAACCTCAATTTATATTAAACTGAACGATTTTTATCTGGTAAGTGTTTTTAATTTACATAACACAAATGTTTCAATGTATTTATGCCTTATGAACATTTTCGTGCGTTTAATCTGGCGTATGACCACACAGTGGCTTGACGACAAAGGCTCCTTAAAATCACAATAAATAATTTCAACTGGCCAAAATTATATTGTATACATACTTGAGCATGTATATTATCAAACTACATTGCCATAAACATAAAATGAGATTTGACAAAATTCAAAAATACCTTATAGTATACTGTAATGTTTCATATTACAGTATAGGGTATTTTTGAATTTTAAATAAAACTTTAATAAAATATTGATACTAAAACAAAAGCACTCGCTATAAACATTCGGATCTCGGTTAGTGCATATAAACAGCCGCTTAGAGTCTTTGACGATTTGTCATTTGGCGACTCTACGCGTCCATATCCCACTTGTTGTTTTCCTAGCCAAGGCCAAATAAAAAAATGTCTTGTTTCTGGTCACCCGACCGACCCTACTTTTTACCCCCCGACCGTTTTTTTTTATAGCGTAAAGACCGTTTTTTATAATTAGCGTAAAGTGAGCCGGGATTCCCGATAGCCATAAAAATAGACAAATGTTCGCACTTCGACGGTTGTAGTGTCATTAAAGTTGCCCATTCGCAAACAACAATAAAAAGTCTTTTCATCGATTTACATGGCGAGCGAGAAAATGTCCGACTTGAAGCTAAATGTTCGGTAAGTTGTATGGTTGTTTAGATATCGTAAAAGGGCCATTGTAAAACAAATAATGCCTCGACCGAGAATGACAGTTTTGGCACCGATATTTTCGTAATTCAAAAGACTATCTATACACATATACAAGGTTTATTTGAATCGGACGAATTAAGGCAAAATAATGCCGACGAAGCGTGAATCATTATGCTGAGTGAATGGATTTAAATACTTCGTCTCTCTCAAATACCGAACGTCATATTAAAACGTTTCATTTCTGGACCTTCGTTTTTAATGTTTTAAAGGATTAAAATTAATTTTCTGTATGAAGAACCATTGACATTACACTTAGTTAGGTGCCCGATACTATAATTAAAGCAGATAGAAGAATGAAGGGGCGATCTCTTATCTGGGTTATTTGATCAGGGTGCTTTTAATAAATAAAGTAGGAACTGTGGTCATTTAGATAAAAAGAGCTCCAGATATAAAACATATTTTGTGTTTTCATGATAAATATTTTCTTTGTGTATCCATCAAATCCTATCTTGTAACACCCAGCTTTTTGAGGCAATACTAGTCCTGCTCACATAGAAGATAGGGTTTGCTGGATAAATATAAAAGAGATTTATGTGAAGCTCTGCATATATTTATTTTTTTACAGACCGATGTACGGCCAGATTCTGAATTATTCAAGATTGATCCAGAACTAACAATTGGTGACCTAAAGGGGTTCTATCCTTTACCTCAGAAACCCTTTGGCATGCCTTTGCAGACGGAGTAGACCCTGATAAGACATCTCAATGAGCTGTCTGATCAGGGTCAAATCTGTTTGCTTAACATAGTATGTTACATATCTGCAGTGTATGACTCAACTACTTCATTTAAGTAAGTTGGTCTATGGGGTGGGGACATGGGGAAGTCTTTAATGAATAATGAACAGGTGAAAATGTTTATAGATTTATTCATATAAACACATGTAATTTTATTATTGTTTTCATATATATGTGTGTGTATAAATATGATCAGAACACAGACATCATTTTTTTATAAAAACCTGTGAAACAAATATTCAGTTAAATATTCGACTCAAAATTTTCATAGCATAAAAAATATACAACAAAAAGGTTATCACAGACATAGTTTTATGCATTGCATAAGTCACTGAATCTAATAAATTGATATTTTGTCTCTGTGATGTTTACCCTTTACCTCAGAAACCCTTTGGCATGCCTTTGCACACAGAGTAGACCCTGATCAGACAGCTCATTGAGATGTCTTATCAGGGTCAAATCTGTTTGCTTAACATAGTATGTTACAGATCTAAGTTTTCACTGTTTTGGCTATGAATGCATATATATATATACCTTGATAAATTGGTCTATGGGGTTGGGACATGGGGAAGTCTTGAATGAATAATGAACAGGTGAAAATGTTTATAGATTTATTCATATAATTTTAAAAAAAATATAATTTTTAATTTCATGTCATTTTATTATTATTTTCATATGTGTGTGTGTGTGTGTGTGCGTGCGTGCGTGCGTGCGTGCGTGCGTGCGTGTGTGCGTAAATATGATCAGAACAAAGACATCATTTTTTATAAAACCTGTGAAAAAAATATTTAGATAAATATCTGACTCAAAATTTTCATATTTTCTATATAAAAAAATATACAGCTAAAGGTTATCACAGACATAGTTTTATGCATTGCATAAATCACTGAATCTAATAAAATGATATTTTGTCTCTGTGATGTTTAAATACCCAGTATTACGGTTTCTTCCATCCATGTTTATATTTGTTTTCTGACAAAGAATGACAATTGTTTCTTGAGATTATTTCAAATTCTAGTCTTGGACTTGTTGCTTCTTGTCATGTAATAGTGCTGTTGTTGTTCTGTTAAACTAATAAATACATAAATATGGTTATAAACTTGTGTCCAGTTTCCTTTAAGCCATATTTGATGATGTTGTATTGGCAGACAATATTTCATCATTTTTCAAACGCTATACTATTTCATTCCAAAGGTTTGAATAAAAAAACAAAAACAAAACAAACACCTACCTACCGACCCTGTTTTTTTTGAGGCATGTGACCAGAAACAAGACATTTTTTTTTGGCCCAAGAATAACAGATCCCAGCACTAAGTATATTGAGCGGAAAGATAACGGGCACCTGCTGGATGGTTCCAAAATGGCGATGCTTTATTGACAGAAGTCGATCTAAATTAAACTAATTATTTGTGTTTCAAAAAAATCTTAAGTGTAATAAGTAAAAAGTATTGGCTTAAGTATTGTGGAGTAACAGTTGAAGAATATATTTTACATTTACGGCTCAATTGACTTGTGGTATTTAGGGAACAAAATGAATATCCAAATGTTAAAAAGTTCCCCAAACGCGCATTATTGTGGCTAGATCCAGGTCAACGAGGGCAGATATTGTAAACGGGGGCAGATAACTGTGGTCTTGAGCCATCTATTTTCTGAAACACAGAAACAGAGTTCTCGTAATAAGGTTGTTGTATGTGCTACTCGTTTGTTTTGCAATTTATAAAAGAAAGGATATATCCAAGAGTCCAAGATTTACCAAAAAAAATGGACTTTTATTTTTGTTAGCTGCAAACGATTGCCTGACATTTTCATGACATATTTTACATTTCCACACAGATTAGGACTTCTTCTTTTTTCTATATAAATTTTAAAATAAACTAACTTTTCATTCGCAGTTGAACATGTTTACGAGATGAATTTAGTTTTATTTATAGATAGCTCCGCCTTAACCATGTCTTAACTCCTCCTTACGTCTTTCGGAAATTTCCGCTATCACTCGGCTCTATTTAAACCAATTATGGATACTTTGGACCATGGACATTGCGAACCTTATTATGGACATTACGAATCATCTATATTATGACACTATGGACTATGATTTGGAAACAGGATGGATTATAAATTATTTCATGTCGAATAAAATAATATATATGATATTACAACATGTTTTTGTCTATATAATAGTAATTAATACGCACATATGACATGAAATAAGATGTATGCAAAATGATACTTGACTCAAACACAACAAAATGTAAGTCATTAGCATTAAATTATACTTCAAGAATGAAAAGCCCCATTGGCATTGTCTTATTTTTCTTTTAAAGCTGCACTTTCACAGATTGACCGTGTTGACAACTATTTTTATTTTTTGTTTTGGAATAAGCCAATTTTTGCGTAAATATCTGGATACCAGTGGTATAAGACTGCTGTCAAAAGATCAGATACAGTTTTGTGTCGCCTGAAAAGACGACATATAGGGGTTACTTTTGTCGGCGGCGGCGGCGGTGTCGGTGGCGGCGTCGGCGTCTGCGTCCCATTTTCGCTTGTCCTGGGTATCTCCTTAACTATTAGTGGTATCAACTTGAAATTTCATATGTAGATAGATCTAATTGAGGGCAAGTGCAGTGCATAAGAACTGTTACTCTTGCTTCCATATTTTTAGAGTTATTGCCCTTTGTTATTTTTCATGCTTAAAGTTTTGTCCGGGGCATATCTTGTAGAATATAAGAGTTATCAACTTGAAACTTCATATGTAGATAGATCTCATGGAGGGCAAGTGCAGTGCACAATAACAGTAACTCTTGCTTTCTTAGTTTTAAAGTTATTGCCCTTTGTTAATTTTCATGCTTAGGTTTTGTCCGTGGCATATCTCGTAAACTATAGGAGGTATCAACCTAAAACTTATTCCGTAGGTATATCTGATTGAGGGAAAGTGCAGTGCACAAAAACCGTAACTCTTGCATTTATATGTTTAGAGTTATTGCCCTTTGTTAATTTTCAAGCTTAAATTTTGTGCGGGGCATTTCTCGAAAACTATAAGAGTTATCAACTTGAAACTTTATAGATAGATAGATCTTATTGAAGGGGATCGCAGTGCACAAAAACTGTATCTCTTGCTTCAATATTAGAGTTATTGCCCTTTGTTAATTTTCACGTTTAACTTTACTTTGCACACTTTTTGTGATCGGTCTTTGTCCGTCGTCCGTTCGTCAACAATTGCTTAAAGAACATCTCCTCTGAAACTACCGAGCCAAATTCAATGAAACTTGACAGGAAGCTTCCTTTGGTGTCCCTCTACAAAAATACGACAAGGGGTTGCGATTGATTAACAACAACAACAACAACAAAATGGCTGACTTCCTGTTTTGCTTTAAAAATCATCTTCTTTGAAACTATAAGTCCAAATTCAATGAAACTTTACAGGAAGCTTCCTTTGGTGACCCTCTACAAAAATACAACAAGGGGTCATGATTGTTCAACAAGAACAGCAACAACAACAAAATGGCTGACTTCCTGTTTTGCTTAAAAAACCATCTCCTCTGAAACTACCACTCCAAATTCAATGAAACTTTACAGGAAGCTTCTTTGGGTGACCCTCTACAAAAATACAACAAGGGGTCACGATTAAATCAACAACAACAACAAAATGGCCAACTTCCTGTTTTGCTCAGTATTTATTGTGCTCATTTTTGCTTATATAACCAATTGCTTGCTCCTGGCTTAACGTTGTTACCATCAGTTCAAATGCCACCAACACTTGAAAGTTAAATGGCAACATCATTGTCTATAAATGAATAAAATGCCAATCTAACAGCTATAATGTCGACAGTAAATAATTCGTTAGGCGACACATCCGACTCGCGGAGTTCTAGTTCAGTTTTACGTTCGCAAATTGATGTTTTATGGCTAAAAGTGATACTACAGTAACGTTTTAAGAAAAATGAAAAATGTCGGCAGTTTTCCTAACAATTTAGATCTGTTTTATTGTGAGTACTCTTATTATTTGTATAGAAAGCATTGCTGCCAAAATTAGCGGAGTCCGGGACAAAAATAGGTTGTCAAAACTGTCAATCTGTGAGAGTGCAGCTTTAAATTACACTAAAAAAAACACTATTTTAAATGCTACCATTAGAGGACACGTTCTTGCCTTTTTGCAATGTTTAAGATTGCAAGTAATATTAGATAATTTAAAATTTACGAAGAAAAAAATCTAAATTTACATTAAGTTGAAATTATTCACTAAGATGCCCCTGAGGTTTATAACCTGGTAGCTGGAACTGTATGGATAAAATACACTAAGATTACAACTTCATATAACTCGTACATTATAATGTAACGAATATTATTTGATAAGTAATTAATAAAGTATTTTAATGATGAAGTCAATTTATTGCTAATTACCAATTATTACTTGCTGCTACCTTTTATACCCCACCCACATTCAACAGTCAGGGCTTTTTCACATTTAGGTGAAGCGGCCCTAGCCCTTTTGGAGGGGAAAAATCGCGCGTTTGTTTTCTAATCTAAGACTCACGATATCTATTTTTTCATGTTCTTGAAATCCCTCCACTTGATTGTTATGGGTCACAGTGGCATATCCCGTAATTCATAACTGGGGGAAACAAGTGGGTTTGAGGGCTGTTCTTCCCTCCACATGGATATTTTGTTTCAATGATGTATTGAAATTACACGTTTACACCATACATGCTTATTAAGATAGTTAATGTATAACATCAGACAAAACTAGGTGGATATCATTATGATGTCCATCAAAATTTCGTGGGTTTGCTGGAGCAGGTTTTGAACAGGGACTTGCGTTAGAGGGGCGTTACTTAGGGGCACAACTTTTTGGACATGATCCCTCGAGTGGGCATGACATTAATATGTTTAAAATGTGGGAAGTGGGGTTTAGGGGTACTCCCCCTAGAATATTTTAAATATTTTTAGTCTGAATTGGTGCATTATGGCGTAATTAAGTACTTTTTTCTGAGAAATATTGACAAAAAAATTAACCTTAAAGTTCACTTGCGGGCCAACTGGGGGGGGGGGACACAGGTCCTACTGCCCCCCCCCCCCCGTGAACGACCCGCCCATGGTCCACTTGTAAATAAAATAAATGAACAATTTTTGCTTGCTTGGGTATGTAAGTAAAAAAAACTGGCAGTGGCAGTATAAATCTGGGTCCGTGAGCCCAGCTCAGACACACCCAACTGCAATTGATTAAATAATTTGGTGATTTATAACCCATTTAGGAACATTGATCGTCAAAATAAAATAAAAGATGAAGTTAATTTTAGTTTTTATTGTGAAATAAAGAGAGAGTACTCGGACTTACAACCGGGAATTTACAAGAAGTAGGCGAAGATGTTATCTCCCTTGCTTGATTCGACGGAAATAAACGAACGAAAATCTGATTCGTTAGCTCCGCCCATTCACCTTCGTTTCTTTTGGTGACATTTACCATATAAGGTATAGGCGAATTCGTCTATCCTTGTAATTCTGAACTTGTTAATTCACTTTTGTAAACCTGGACTTGTTGGACTGCAAATATTAATTTTACGAATGCGAGTGTCGACTGTAGGATTGCAGTTTTACATATGCATGATTTGGCTTTCTAAATTACATCATCATATTGTTAAAGGCAAGTTATACGATCTATGTTTTCGTGAGTTTATACAGGGTCGATCTGACAAATATACATTTTGACTACTATAATGACACATGACAAATCAATACGGAACAACTGACGAATAGAAACAACAAATAGCACGTCTACATTGACAAATTTAAGAGATATTTAGTACGATTAAGAAAAACATTGTGGGAATTACACGTCTGGACTTTTGGCAACGAATAGCCTCCATACTTGTAAAGCAATGTTACTATTCGCCGTTTTCCCTGAATGCCGATTTAAAAGGTCACGAAATTCACGTGTTTGACGATAGGTAGGGTACCTGTTCATCATTTCCGGAGGCGCTTATTGATTGTTACTGAAAACGAAAGTAATAAAACGAAAGTACAAATCCTGCCCTTTAAAATGGTGTATGGACGAAAATAGAATTTTCACGCGTGAGGGCGCTTTCGTAAAAAACAAGAAAACAGCTGTTGTTATGACAGGTAAATGTATTGTTTTTCTTGTTTGTTCACTCGATTTTGCAAATTTCTGACTTTTTCTGTCTAGAAACATGATTCTGAAATAAACTGATGCGAACAGTTAATCCGGAATAATTTCTTTTAGGTACATGAGGAAGCTTAATTTGACGTTCAGTTGAGCAGTATTTCGGTCGTTCACGGCCTATCCGAATATCTTACTCTGTTGAAGGCAGATAGTGTTTGTACGTTTCAACGCATTTTCATTCAAATAGTTATTTAAATATTTGTTCATCTAATGAATAGTGTTGTTGTTGTTTTTTATCTCAAAAAAAAAATACTTTTTTTTTTTGGGGGGGGGGGGGAGTCCAAATGTAATTTGAGTGTACTGTAATTGTTTGTTTCTGAGTTTTATTGTTTGTTTCTATATAAAATCAGTGTAAAATTTAAAATGCTAAACCACTGTAATTATAAATGGCGTAGCACAAAAACTAGTTTTACTGAGTATGTTTGGCACGTGAGTTCATTGGGAATATTTTTCAGATATTATAAATATCATCATACTGATTTTTATATCAGGAGCTTAACTTTGTTTCTGTGAAATTTCTTTCAATACTATTTAGTATTTCTCCAGTTGTTCAAGGAAAATCATCAATTCTTGGCAAAAAGGGGTCTCTAACCAGTACATTGTATTATCTACTGTAATGGTAAACAAGTGTAAAGATCATGTAACCAAATTCATTATATTGTATTACAATATATGAAGTTCGTTATAGTTTTTCTTTAACTTGGTTCAGTATCCTAATATCTTACATCAACAACACTGATAAAGTATTCCTAATTATATATTACCGGCTTGATTGGCAGATTTCTGCATTGACAAAGAAGTAATAGATATAAGTCTGTGTTTTAGAATATAAATCAATATTATCTGAACTATATACAAGTGTATGTAATATATAATTATTTATCAGTACATTGTGTAACAGAGTAAACTGATTCGGCCACATTAAAAATGCAGTATACTATTTAATCCTAATATGTGGCTTGAAATTTTATACTGTATAATTAAAAATGTATGTATTGATTCAATAAATTAAATTTAAGAATTGTTCTTAATAAGGCCTAAAAAATATGTCTGTTTCCTGTAACATGCTGAAAAAAAGATGGGTCGGTAGGTAGGGATTTTTTTTTTAATTCTTGTTTTAAAATGTCAGAATGATCCACTATTCATGTTTATTTCAGGTGAATTATTTTAAAAAGAATTCAATGCGATATATAGATTTAAACATTCTGCCTTAAATAAGCTAAAACTGCTAGCTTGACAGCCATTGTATATGTTTTTCAGTTGTAGAATGCATCCTTTTGAAGGGCAAGACCTGGGTTTGACTCCCAGCGGTGGCAACATTATGTGCATTTTTGAGCATTGTCAGTATGTTCACCAGGGAAGCAGTTCATCTTTTCACTTCGCAAATATAACCCAGTGAAAAAGTGAATCAAATAACATTCAGACAATTTTTTTTGGCAAATGTTTTAAGCAAAACTTTCAAAAATGCATACATTTTGTAGTAATAAAACATGATATGATTGCAAAAACTATTTTAAAATAGACTGTTTATTATTTAATAATATCAAGTTGTATTACAATTAAATGTACATGGCAACTATTATAAAATAAACAGTTGGCTAGACATGGTAAGAATCATAACTAGACTATCAAATCTGACTAGTATCAAACCGCTGTTACAACATAAACGTGGCAAGAATCTCCACAAAACATATGTAAACAATACTTCGAATGATAAATAAATAGAATCAATGACTAAACCATTTAAACTCTTAGAGCTCTGTCAGAATTGTACAGGTCTTTGGGACCAGTGTAGACCCATGGTCTACGCTGTTCACTGCTTGGACACTTAAACCTTACCTACTGACTCGGCAGCGAATAGTGTAGACCCTGATTGGTCTACACTGGTCACAAAGGCCTGATATAGTCGTGCTTCACGCTTTAACGGTTAATAATATAAATCAATACTTTATAAAATGATAGATTGCACTAGAATAGGTCTAAATAGACTGGAATCAGTATAAAGAAGTTTAAAAATAATACCATTTTCTTTTTTAAACAGTAAAACAGCAAAACTAGTACACATACAGTACCAGTTTCCAGTGTTTTATAAAGATCTGCTGTATTAGATCCACTATTCATTCTGTAAAAATCTCAAGCACAATGAACAATAATCAATATAACTTTTAATACTATACCTTGTCTTATTTCCTTATCTTGACTTGATTGGGTGGTTAAAAAAATCCCAGAGTCAAAACTTGGATAAATATGTTCTGACTCTGACGAACGTATTATTTAGTTAGTGCATGTTCGTTATGTAACCCAATGCATCCTTGTCAAATTCCAATATGCACCAGCGATTGTTTAGGTGCAACGATGTCTTTCTTTAACTTTCAGTTTCACTTTAACATTTATCTTTTTTCCGGAAGTAAACAAAAACATTAAACGTTCCTATTGCCAATATTGCAACATTGTATTTTTCATAAGGGCATAACCATAACTGTTATACAATTCTGTTTTGTTATAGAACTTAACTGTAACACTGACAACTATTTACGCAGTTCTCCTTTCACTTGTATTAAAATTGACAGGAAGTTAGCGTGCACCTGTTTCCCGCGCTTTTTAGACCAGGTGCTATGAAAAATGTTTATTTTCCTGTAAACTCATTAAAAACTGAAAATAATATTTGTTTTATTAACCGGAGATATAATAAAATAACTTAAAATAAATGAACAAAATATATCTTAGCATTGTTGTTTTTCAAAAACATCAAACTTAGCGTAAAAGCGGAAGGTATCCGTAAATTTGCATAATGGGCTGAGTTAATATTACGTCATCGAGTTTGAGTGCTGCTAATTGACACGGTTACCGATCAGATTCCAGATCGATAATCACTTGTCACTTCGGGTGTTAATTGCTCTAGCGGGTAAACAAACATTCAGAGGCTCCTTTCAGATGATACCGACTCTCACACCAATTTCTGATTGATTTTGAAAATCGGTTTTAAATTCTAAAAATAATGTGCGCTAAATTCAATGACCAAGACATCAATTTGGTGTGGCCTTATGTACTTATATACAATTTCTGCCTATAGTTGTGTTATTATGTTTTGTATCACTGTAATTGTAATTCATTGAAATCCATATAAGCAATACAAAATACAGCAGCAATTGAAAGTTATTTCAGAAGTACACTTATATTTTGTCTTTTAGAGAAGGTTAACAATACCAGCCTGGACAAGTTTTACGAAAAATGGCTAATTTTTACCTTAAATATTTCCTTCATATACGTTTATTAAGTTTGTCGCAAATACTAAACATATAAAGTTTTATAATAAAATTTGTTTTCTTCCGAGTCCTTCTGCTTTTCAATTCGATTTCTAAAAATCACCAGAATAAGATATGTGTAAATTACAAGGCAGTGTATTAGTTGTTCTGTTTCTAGTAGAATAATATTTTACGTAAACATGTAGTTTGATATCATGTTTTATCAAAGGTGGAAACTATAGGATAAAAATGCATAGACAATATATTAACAGTGAAATCCCTTTCATTAGTATTAGTTTGTAACGCTATCGAAATGGTTTATGCCAATGCTTCTCAATTTCGTTAAAATTTACTTAATTCAAACACGTTGTTCAAGTTGTTTATTGTTACTAACTATTGAAGGTTTAACATGTTTATTGCCATATATATATCAGTTTATATTTTCAAAATATACATGCCGACATGATGTATGCTGTACATTTCTTATCAGGTCTGCTTCTGAAATGTTTCTTATCCAGAATAAGGAAAACTCTGACAGAACTCTAAATGGCGGGTAAGCTGACGGAAGCCGATATGGACCAACTAGACCAGTGGATCGGGTCCGGTCCGAAGACGTTCACGTTGCTCTATAGCATCACCCGGGACGGCTGTAACGCGACGACGTTCCACCAGAAGTGTGACAACCAGGGACCCACCGTCACCGAGAACGTACAACGCGCAAGGGTCTGTTTACGGCGGGTACGCTGGTACAAGCTGGGTCCAAAGCAGCACCTACGTCGATGATAAAAATGATTTTTTGTATCAATTAAGGTTTTCTGGAGCCGAAAGAAAGACAAAGTTTCACGTCGCAAATTCAAACCATGGCCATTATTGTCAACATAATTTCGGTCCGACATTCGGTGGTAGTCATAATTTGCTAACCTTTAAAGACAATGTCACGTCATCAAGCTGTGTTTTTGCTTTGAACGGATATGTAAAAATCAACGACAATTACTACCGGATGACTGGCGTATCTCCGAAAGTGTCTTCATGGGATGATATCAATAATGGTACCATGAATGTGACAGAGTTGGAAGTCTACAAAATAACAGGCTAGTATTTGTATACATAGGGGCCTAGTTTCACCAAAAAGCATTTAGCCATGTTTCGTATTATTATCTATGTTTTAGGGTAATAACAAAACCTTAACAGTTCTTAACTTTTGCTCGAACCTAAGACGATCGGATTTTTATACTATTGACCGATTCAGAAAAATGCTAATTTCAATCACTGTTAAATTGAGATATTGAGTAAACTTTTTAATTTTAAACTGGCAGAAATTTTCATCATTTTCTAAATATTTATTAGCCCCAATAGTCGCGTCGTAAATATATGTGTATATAATTAAACTTTGACAGACGGACAGCGCAAAAAGGTGCTCCCGAACCCGTGGCGACGAACACCTGACTTGAATGAAAAGGTATGTTAAGTTCGGCCAGAAAGTTTGTTATCTATAACAAAGTTCTGAACACTGTTTTATGACACGTTAGTACAATGGAACAATGTCATGTATTTACATAACCTCTTTTCATGCCTAATGTTTCAGTATCAAAGTACATGTGTGATAACGTGATATCGATATTTCCAGTTCCTTCGTGACCTGACCGAGGAATTGGAGAAAATGTCACCGGTCATTGAGACACTGGACGCCTACCGGATCCTGCTACTTGGCCCAGTGGGTTCCGGAAAGTCAAGCTTCTGCAATACCGTGACTTCTGCCTTCCGGGGCAGGATCACACAGAGGGCCATCTGCGGCTCGGGAGATCGCAGCAAAACTACACTGGTAATGGATATTACTTATTTGTGTTTATGATGTAAATAGTTTTGTCCATAGTTCATTGACGTTAATACATGCTTGAAGACAAACGCGAAGCGTTTGTCTGTACAAGCCCTCTTACGGTTTGTACGTGTATGCAAGGGACTACTTCTTTTTTGCCTGAGTGATAGGCATTAAAAAAATTTGGGCACCACTGAACCGTGAAAATGAGAACCAGAAAAGCTCGTCATACGTTGTTCATATAAAGCGCGTCCATGCCGGCAAGCAAATTGTACATGTTTAGGGCTGGGTTTGACCTCCGTTAACCAATGAAAATCAATACGGAAATACCCGAGGTACATGTACAATCCACCTTCGGCACTTCCATAAAAGGAGTGGATAACACATATTATGAATACACGTCTAAAGAGTACCTCTTTTGACCGGAAATTATATTTCGTAACTCTGCAATAATAATACAAAACGAACAGGGTTTGTCATAACAATTGTGTTTTTTTATCCCACATCTTAAAAAAATTCCGTTTAAACTGGATATCTAAATAATTAAGTTAAATGTATTTATGCGCATTTTACGACAGCTGATGTAAACAATGATTTGCATATAGGCACATTGCAGGTGCGCGTGACGTCTTCCTTTAATTTGTCTATCATATAGAAACTTTCATCATGATGCAATAACACGGATTTAACGTTGCTTTCACGGTGAGTTGTACTAAGAATTATACTTGTTATTGTAAATTCAATCGTTCATATGTTGCTGTTTGGACACCATAATGACATAACGTTGGTTTTTACGGATAATGAACAAGCTAAGTTGATGCAATCGGTATCCAGATATGACCTTCAGGTCATAATTTATGACTCATACCTGCCAAACTAACTGTTAACTGTGCGATTGTGTACTTCGTTTATTGTATTGTAAAATTAAAGTAATGAATAAAAATGTTAAAACTTAAGTAGAGAAAAGTATATCTAAAAAAACATTCCTTTTTCATTAAAAATCATTGTGCATGTTTATGGTAAACCCGAGAAGAAAAGTGAGCCTGGTGTGGGGCTCAGACTCACGACCGCAGGAACACTAGCACGGCGCTCTTGCCAACTGAGTTAAATGGGCAGCTGGTTTCAACTCACACAGACTAGACTCGTCCGCCCATTAAAGGGGCTGTCTCACAGATGATAATATAGCGAAAAAAATGAAAATTGTCGAAAAATATCATAAATTTGGCATCAATGTGTACAATGCATTGAAACTTACTTACTAAAGTATCACATAGTTTACAATTTATTTAAGTTCAGGAGATATTTCATATTTTTCCATTAAAAAAGATTACCAGGTAGAATTCATTCCTTATGCGTGATTAGCTAGTGGGTGTCCTGAGATTTGTTACAGAAAAAAACTTTTTTTGGTGCTTATAGATCTGTGACACAGTCCCTTTAACCATTTAGACCGACATATAGGCACTTCTGGTCTTTTACTGCTGCCACGATTATGGGTAAACTGAGTGTAATTATGCCCAGTGAGGTGATTTAACACAACACCGCCCCGAGGAATTCTAGAATTATTCTAGAACAGATTCTAGAAGATAGTTCTAGAATAGTAACTGAACTCTAAATGGCAGTTCTAGAACTAAATGTTCAAGAACTTTCTCTAGAACTTCTTGAACCAAATTCTAGAACTTATGAAAATTTGTTCTAGAACCCAGTTCTAGAATATAGAACCCAGTTCTAGAATAGTAATTGAACTCTTAATGGATGAGTTCAAGAACTTGTTCTAGAAGTTCTGGAGAAAGTTCTTGAATATCTAAGAGGCCATTTGTTGTTCAAGAACTTGTTCTAGAACTAGTTCTTGAACATTTGTCCTCAAGCACTCCAAGTTCTAGAACAGTTCCAGAACAACAAAATTGCCTGAAATACCCCAGTAAAAATGTCAGTGGCATACCAGCTGTATGCTGGTGGTATACCAATGGTATTTCAGTGGTATACCAGCGGTAAACTTTTAGTGGAATACCACTAGAATCTGTGACATTAATTAGAAACAATATCCATATTACATGTTACAACATATTTACTTCCAGGCTTTATCAACAGCATTACAGAACAAAATCTTAAAGAACAAAAACATTTGAAATTAAAAAAACTAAGTAATGCAATTGAACACATATTAAATTATAAAACTAATTCATTAAATTTTAATAATGGTTTAAGAAGTTATAATGAAACAAGACTAATCATTAGAAAATATGACAGTTCAGATGGTTTTGTCAGTGAGTCGTCCATTTATAACACTTCCACTTTTTATAACACATAACACTGTTGTGAGTATATACACATTGCAAAATGATTACATCATTGTAGATGATGATGGTTCTTCTTTAGGGTTGATGTGTAAGTTTGTAATTTATTTAATCACAGCAACTTGCAAGAAATTTTTTAGCATCTAGTTAGTGTAAACAAGTCCTTCACTATACAGGAACGGTTTTTACTTCTGCATTAGTTAAGATTTAGATTTTAATAATAAGAAGCAAGTTTAAAATAAAGTCTTCTTTCTTTAAATAAGGCCAATTGTAAATTATTTGAACTCAAGATTATAGAATTGATGAGATTTTAAGTTGTTCACATTGAAGTTTTACTTTGCAGTTGAAACAAAATTCACTAGTATTAATTGTAGGTACAGGGCGATTTACATAAGCCTCAAAGTAAAAGTAAACTATTTGCAATCTACTGTCAAGTCAAATGATAGTTAACAGGCATTGTTCTCGTAGTAGAATGGCTATGTTTGAGAGAAATGGGTCCTCCCAGAAAAAACATAAATGTACGACTTTGTATTTACAGCTACACTCACTTCTGTCAAATATATATTTGGTTCCATTAAAATCCACTATGACGCTTTCATGACAAGAAAAAACTTCATATATTTTAAAATTATCTTAACTCAAATCCTTACCAATAACTCTGGTGTCATAAACAAGTGAACACCTGCAGAAATTGTACAGGACATGTTGGTGGGTTGGGGTTCTGTACGGTGTCCAAGTGATCAGGGGTCAGGCGTACCGGAAACAGAGAAAAATAACATCCTCACTTGAACGGTCTGGTTGTGTATTACTCGTCTCCATTGAGTCTAAAATGGACAAATATTTCAGTGAATATCATAAACAATTATGAGTAACACATGGTTTCTTTACCCAATCACCCAAGAACATTAAATGAATGCAGTCACAAATCATGAAGTCTTAAGTGTCACATATTTTCGCGACTTCTTTAAATTGTCTCTTTTCCGATCAAATGAAAGTATTACACAAGTAAAACCATTTCAAAGCAATGAAACGAAATTGCATTAAGTGCTTATGATTTTTTTTGTAAAAAAAAATAAATATTTAATTATAAGAATTTAAATTAATTAAAAGAAAATTCAAACTGACGATTGACATTCTGTTTCCAGAAAAAATTACAGTCACTTTATATTGTCATTGAATAATTTTGTACATTAAGTAAGGAGTCAAAACCAATTTAGTTCAACAATAGTCTACAAGTGATAGGTAAAAACTCACCAGTTTGCCATCGTGGTCAAATAAACGACACAAAAATTGAAAGCTTCATCCATTATCGTCTGCAGAAGTGTACTTCCGGTTCAATTCAAAATGGCGGCTTATTGTTGTTATTCAGTTGTTTGTACACATTTTGTCAGTGATTAAGACAACTAATGGACTTTGAATTGCTGTAGAGGATAGAAATCACATAGATTAATGATCTTACCAGCTATCAGCCAATGTGTTACATTTTCACGCTGTCTAATAGTGGAGATTAAAAACTACTGTTTGGTACATTGACGTCATGGCAAACCAAAGACTCCAGACATTTGCTTATACAAAACGTAAGTCCATTGTGAAGTTTAAAAGTCATATAAACGACTATAAATGCCTATCAGTTATATATGTACAGCATGGTCACTAAAACAGAAGTTGTATGAGAAAACTATTTCTTAACCGATTCAAAAAATATTTTAGAACCAGTTGTTTGCGTTCATGAAAAAATCTTCTGTAAACGAAGTTGATAAACAAGAAAGGTAAAAACATCCCCTCTCAATCCCTGGTGTACCGGGGTGGGGGAGGGGGGGGGGCGTGGTTACAATTGTCTGACTGGTACATTAACAACTAGAAAAGCTATGTTTAAATGTAATCTTGGAACCTAAATCCAGTCCACTGGGTGACTGGCTCTGCTTGGGTTTCAGGACTCCTTCTAGCTTAGACATTCTCTCTTCTAGATTGCGGTATTAATGTGCCTCAGAGATCTATAGTCATCTTCTAACCTGTTCATTCGCTCGCTTAAAAAAGGAAATACAAAATCACTTAACTGTTAACGTTACAAAATAAACAATTTGTTTTTTCTTTGAGTTACAGTTCTTAAAGAAGATTGAATAACTTTTTAGTTCTAGAACTGATGTTCTAGAACATGAAAGGTTCTTGAACAAGATTGAAGAACTTTGAGTTCTTGAACCCGAGTTCTAAAACCATTTGTGTACTAGAACGCCAGTTCAAGAACTAAAAACAGTAGTTCTAGAACAGTTCTTAAGGTTCTAGAACAGTTCTTGAACGTTCAAGAACTTGATGCTAGTTCTAGAACTTTTCTCGCAGGGGCGCAGCCGGAACTCTATATAGCTACTCAGAGCTAACTCGGCGGCTGGTCCTAACCCAAACATACTTCAACCCAGTTTAAAAATTAAAATGTTTATTGAATATTTTTTTGTCATGGCAGAGTGGGGCAGATGACTCGCGAATACTTTAAGCGATAAAGATGTATGAATGAAATTACAGAAAAAACACTTCAGCACAAATAATGAAATCAAATGTTTAGTAATTCATAATTTGTTTTAGGGGGGAGGGTTCGGGAGGGGTTTCGGGACCCCTCCCGACAACCATCAAATTTGGCATGTTTGACCTGGTTTCAACAAGCATTATAATGTGAGTATTATAGATTATGAACCCAGGGGAGGTTTCAGCATAAAAGGCAGTGCTTCTTTTTGGCTGAATTACATGATAACACATAATAACAGTGTCTTACTGGTGATTTGTTTTACAAAGGTTTTCAGAAGGATATCTTTAGGCTAGATGAAATGAATTGACATGTCGTGCTTAAACTGGCACATATTTCCGCACAGAATTTCTAACTTTAAGTTAACCTCTTTTCAATATTATTCAGCTGAAGGCATGTATAAGCATGCAAGAAAGTTTTAGACAACCTCTTCCCTACAAAGTAAAAAATGACAGTTAAGTTATTAATTATGTAAATGGGATGGGTTCTGGAGGGGTTTCCCCTCCCTACAAGCAATGTTAATAAAACATTTTTTCTCCTGCATATAATCAGAAAATGCGGAGTCATCAGTTCAGCACAAAAACAATGGCGGTTTTTGCAATATTTTTCAGAAGTTTTTAACATGCCTGTAGGGGTGCAATTTACTCTTCCTAACAGCTGTTTTGACTTGATGTAGAATATGGTAGAGAAATATTTTCTTCTCAATTTGTTCTTAAAGCACAGTCTATATGAATTACTAAAAAAGCAATATTGTTCATGTAAAATTAACAAGACATTTACAATGCCAGCTCTAATATAGTAAAGCTCTATAGGCATAGCAAAATTCAAAACATTTTTATTATATATGCTTTGTGGTGATTTATAGACATTTATAAACAATAAAAACAATATTTCACTGTTTCAAACATATTGATATATTTTTACTGTTTGAAATTAAAGCCTGCTCTCAAATAGATATTGAATCCCATCAATTTAAACTGGTATGCCAGAAATGTGTTGATTGAGTATGTTGTATAGGCTATAAGGGTGTCAATGATTGTATGTTTGAGTAGGTGTTGTGCGGCCATTTATTTTCATTTCTTATTATTTTAAACAGACGCGGGAGGAAACGATGATGAACCAGCCAGACAGCCCGCCCGCCACCCGGCCGAGCTGTACTTGGTGTATGCCAACATGCTGACATGCTAAAATTTGTTAGCACTTCAAGATCTTATAATGGAAAATTGTATCCAAACTGAAGTATAAAGTGAGTAAGTTTGGTCATATAAGACCATTGATACTGTTTGTTCCATTCCTAATGAATTTCTTTCATGTTGTTTGTCAATCATTTCTGGTGCGGCTTTGATAATTATAAATAATATTATTTTCTAATGAAACTACTGACTTGTATATACTTTGGTCTGTATTGTGCATCTATTTGCACATTTTGTTTGCTCTTTTAAGCACACATTACATTAATTGCAAATTCTATAAGCCATTAATCAAAACTTACTACACATTTGATGCAGCATGATGTTTTCTTCATGCACCAGTCAATTGTTACCACGCCCCCCCCCCCCTCCAGGTCCGGGGATATGTCGGGACTTTGACTTTTGGTCCAGCCAATCCCGGCCTGCGGGGACAAACTGTTAGTTAAACCCCGGCCAAATGCCCAAGCACCCCAGAGATTCTATATAAGGCCCAATCTCCGCGGTCACCCGGCCCTGCGGGGCCACCTGGAAAGTAAAAACACGGCCCTTTTTCCGGGTATACCCCCAGACCTGAGGGGGCCGTGGTTACAATTGACTGGTGCATTAGTGTGCATATGATTTTCAGCTTATGGACAAGAAAACATCTACTTCAACAATCACAGCAACACAATGAGATCCCTATTTTAAAGAAATAATGCCACCTTTCATTAATTCATTAATTAATTCATATATATTCATTGATTTATTCAGTTTATACATTTAAAAACTTGCCATTTCTCGAGGCAAAAGAAATAAAAAAAGTGAGCCGCTTTCATAAAGATTAGAGCCTTTTCCCTTCATGCATTTAAAAAAATAACCTTAATACATTATAAATGTCTTAAAAACCCTTATTTATTGCTTATTTCAATAGTCAGCCTGGTTGCTGTTTCAGCCACAAAGGAATTTTCAAGGACAATTAAGAACCAGTGCTGGTCAAAATGTGGTCTCCAGTGGTTTTCCATACCGGTTCTCGGCAAGGATTTCCGAGAAAGGAATACCGTCTCCAAGTAAGAAGAAATTCTAAGCATGTCTGGTTTTAATGCTTTCAAAATGCATCTGGGTACTCAATAAGATGAGATTAACCTTTGAGTTGTTAATAACTGATTGCAAAATGTCCAAAAGACTATATATTTCATAAAAATTGTCCTGAAAATCATTGAATCCATGAATTTTACTGCATATTTATCAAATTTATGATTCATAAAAGATTGTGTATACCTCAAATGAGTGTTTACAGGCCTTTTTCAAACTTTAACAGTAGTCTGGCAGATAGTTTTATTAGTGTAAAACATTGCTTTTGTGTCTTGCTTGCAGATCATGATGTGCCAATAAGCTCCAGTTAGCTGCGGCTTCCCCCCCCCCCCGGCGGTAGTCCTGCAATCTAAATCCAGGAGATGCAGCTCTGAATCCAATATTTCAGAAGAATGAAGATGTTAGTCATTTCTGTAGTACTTGTTTATGTGTAAATGATTCCAAAGAGTGAGATTTATAGCAAATCAGGTGTAAATAAGCAACTTAATATAGACAATGGTGAAGTGCTGTACTCTGAATTAATAATGCCAAATCTAGCCTTCAAAACAGATACTTAAAGTATTTTTTTTTTTAAAAATGGGCATAATAATGGTGTTTTTTTGCCATTTCCTTTGTTGCGCCATTTGTCCCAGAAGCATACAATTTGGCATATAGTGGTGTTTAGACTGTCTATAAACACATAATCACTAAATTTCTTTTGTTAAACTGAACAGTTCCGTTACCTTTGTATATAAGTGAACCAGAAAAGCAAAATTTTGACAAGTTAAAGCATTTCAGTTTGGCTCTTTGTCTTTTTTTTTATATAAAACACTAAGCCGATGAAGTGGAAAAACCTTATTTTGCTTAGAAAAAAAATCTTAAAAGAGTAGGCAGGCCATTTTGTGGTCTGTTCTATAGACACTATTGAAAGCTACAAGGAAAACTTTACTTGGTCAATTTATTCCAATGCATAAGGAAATAATGGCTCTTCAAAGGTTTGCAGCTTACCATTTGAGGGAAATGGCTGTTTATGCTTTTTTTATGAAAATACCACAGGTGCTAATACTTGTCCCATTCATTTAGTGTTTAATTAATCATTGTTAAACTTTCAGTATATGTGTTGCATATAGCCTGCATAAAGCCTGAAGTTGAACTATAGGAGTTTTGAAGTATGTTTCTGAAAAAAATGTTGCTTCAATAGACTCAAGACCACACTTATCTGTCCCTGTTGACCAAGATCCGGATGTGAATACAGAAAAAAGAGTGCTTGTGTTCAAGTATCATTATTTTATTAAAGTTGAATGAAAGAGAAGAAACAGGTGGCATAGAGCTTAACATAATTTGACACTGTATTGCAAAAACTGATAGTTTTCGGTGTAAAAATTGGAAAAATCATTGCCTGTGGAACTAGGAAAATTGCTTACATGTATTAAAATGTATTGTGAATCTGGTTACAGGCAGTGTTTGCCTTATTTCTAAACGACATTTCCAACAAAATGACAGCTGATGTAAACAAACAATATTTGAAAGTTGTGTTATGGTAAAAATCTTATATATGTATATAAATGTAACTGTGTTCGGTATAACAAAATAAATATTGCATGGCTTCCAGTGTGACAGTACATATTGTCAACATTCGGGTAAATACTGTACTGTCAAGCTGGAAGCCATGCAATATTTATATAATGTCATATCTTGGGATAGTACTCAGAATAAAAACATCAAGAAGACTTTATATCAAAGTAATAACACTGTTTTTGTCATAGTTTAGCGATAGAGTTTCTATCCTATTTTTATCAGAAATTAAACAGCTTTTTATGTAATTTATTTTCTGACATGTGTGATACCTGTTTTTTTTCATTTATTGTGATATCTGATGTTAAAGCTGCACTCTCACAGATTAACGTTTTGACAACTTTTTTTTTATTTTTTTGTCTTTGAACGAACAAGTTTTTGCGTAAATATCTGCAGAAATGATAAAAGACTTCTGACAAAAGATCAGATCGCAGCTTGGATTTTTATTAAACCGTTTGTAACGGTTTAAGTAAGTCATAAAACATTAAATTTGGAATGGAAATATGAAAATCTGCGATCTGATCTTTTGTCAGCAGTCTTTCATCACTGGTAAGCAGATATTTACAAAAAAATAATCTAATTCCAAGACAAAGAATAAAAAAAGTTGTCAAAACAGTAAATCTGTGAGAATGCAGCTTTAAGTAACAGCAAAACATTTATGGCATTTTGATATTTTCCTCCATAATCAAGTGTGTGCAGAAATGGCAACCTCAAATTAGTGGATTTTTCTTTATTATATATCAATGCTTTAAAGGAAAACAATCAAAAGTGCTTGCTTTAGTTCATGTACAAACAGGAAAGTTATTAACAACTTCTAAACTTGACAAACATGTACATTACACTGCTTAATTAAGACCATGTAGTTACTTTCAATCCATTATTTTTCAATAGATTATCAGTTATTCTTAGTATAAACCTTAAATATATTTTAGCATTAACTTATTCATTCACTTATGTTGCCCTCCACATTTAAATGATAAAAAAAAATTGTTGAAAATTGTAAGGCTCACTTTTGTTTTCATTTTCAATTAAAAAAAAATCCATGCATTTTTTCTGTTACTTTTTTATATATTAATTTTATTTTCTAATTACAGACTTATTCTTCAATTATACTTACTATAAACAAAACACTTATGTGATGGAAATATATTGCAGATATTGAAATGTGCTTTAAAAATATACTAGTTACTAGTTTTTGAAAATGGAAGTAAACCCCTTAAATCTTTTGGTTTGAAAAAATGAAGTTTTTATAAAAGATGAGTAATGTTCTTATGTTTGACCTCAATGGGCAACTTATTGCATTCATATTTTTCCTTAACTATTATTTTATTTTTATTTTTTTCTGTGTAAACAATATAGTTTTTTTTCAAATGTGATAATGCTTTTGACATGTGATTTAAAAAGAATTGTTTTATTTACTGTTAATTAGGGATTATACTCATGCATTTGGTCAAAGGAATGTTTTACTGATGTTGCAGTTAAATCGACATATTTTATGAAACGGAAAGTGTTGAAGTTAAATCTTCAAATATGAGTATTGAATGTTATTGTTACAAGAATATGATAAATCAGCTTAGTGCAATAACTCAATAACTGCATATAGATATAGAAGCAGATATTGAGGTCTTGCACTAAGGTGACCATATACTCATCTTTTACTTTTTTTTAAAAATGTCTTCAGTATCAGCTGAATTCTCATGTTTTATCCTCATTATACTTATATGCTACCTAGTTCTTGTTTATAATGATTAATAATTTGTCTACTGCAACATAAATGTATGAATATCACATTACTCATTTACAATAGCCATGTGCATATTTATCTTATATTTTATAGCTTTAGTTTATAAATGTATGTACATAGTGTATCTATGTAAATTAAGGACTCATAAATAAACTGTGAAATACGTACTGCTTGCTTTATGGAAGGTGTGAAAGATCAATACTTATAAGGATTTACATCTGGTAATAGGAACGATTTCCTTCACACTACTTAGCCGATTTTTTTCACTATGGTCTTAATTACTAATCAAAATACTGAGAGATCATGCAAAGTATGTGACAAGGAAGATGGCGAACAATGGAGATATGCCTGTATTATCATACTAGTATTCATAAAATCATGGACAAATAATGGTCTGTAGCTTTTACTTCTTCAAAAAATGGTTTTCTGGTAACTGGAGTGTAGACCCGATATCAAAATAATTATACAGCTGAAAAGCACATTCAAAAAAGCCTCTTCGTCCTTGCCATATAAATATTTATAAATTAAGGCTCTGTGCTTAACTTTAAAGAACATGTACTGAAAAGTTTTTCGAATTGTCTATATAAAACAGCTAGTTGTTCTTGATGGCCCGAGAGGCCAAATATGCCGGCCGCCATGTATTGTAGAACACGTGTTTCATAAAAAGAACTACGATTCCGGCAATAACACTTCAAGCCGTAGAGGCAGCGCCTTAGTTCATATTATTTTTGTCCATAGTTCATTGATGTAAACATTTTTGTCCATAGTTCATCGACGTAAATATTTTTGTCCATAGTTCATCGACGTAAATATTTTTGTCCATAGTTCATTGTTGTCAATATTTTTGTCCATAGTTCATTGTCGTAAATATTTTTGTCCATAGTTCATTGACGTAAATATTTTTGTCCATAGTTCATTGTCGTAAATATTTTTGTCCATAGTTCATTGTCGTAAATATTGTTGTCCATAGTTCATTGACGTAAATATTTTTGTCCATAGTTCATTGTCGTCAATATTTTTGTCCATAGTTCATTGTCGTAAATATTTTTGTCCATAGTTCATTGTCGTAAATATTTTTGTCCATAGACCATTGTCGTTTGGACCCTGCCTTGTGCCCCTAAACAGGAGTTATTATTGAAATTTGGACTACTGAGCTTGTCCCTGTATTTACATTATATTTAAACTGATTATAAATTACAACCATCAACATTCTTAAATTACTCAGACTTTCGTTTCATATGCTACATAAAAATATCATATAAGCTTATAAATAAGCTGATGTTGGTTCACTAGCGGATCCGGGGGGGGGCACATTCAATCCTTGATCCGCCCCTGGATATCATGTCAATAAACGGGGTTGACTGTCACAAGGGTGATTTGACATAGATAATGCGTGCTCCAAACGATTTAAATTAAAATCTTAACATATTTACCAACTCCTTAGATATGGCTACATAGATTGAAAGTTTAAAATATAGTACGAGAAATATTACAAATATCTTTTTAGTACCAGCCGTATAATATAAGGACAAAGAAAGGCTCTGACCTAAAGATGTTGATTTGTGACACTCGAGGGCTTGAAGAGAACACAGGCGTTGGCCGGATAGATGTCAACTTCCTGGTGGACGGGCATGTACCGGACATGTATGAGGTAGTCCTGCTATCGACGCCTACTTGCAGAGTGACAATTGCTTGGCGACTTTTTGTCGTAAGGGGGGTTCGATGTGCATAGTATATGCATATTTAACTATTTTCGTTCTATGGTTGGTTTTCAGGCAGATGTGTATTAACGCACATATTTACATTATTTGCTATGTTCAATTCAACGTCGAGATATGTTTTTGTCGAGAAATCGTAATCGTTCATAAAGATATCAGATTGTAATCATACGAGTATTGTTAAAAACTTAAATTGTTTCCTTTTTGTTCAGCTCATTTTTAGCTCGAATATTCAAAGAATAAGGAGGCTTTACTACTCGCCCTATCGTCGGCGACGGCGTTAAGTTAAGGCTAAGTTAAATGGCAAGTTGGCATTTTCACTTATAACTATAATTTCATTAACTTATTTCACTTAATACTTCACACAATTGTTCAGGACCTTCACACAATGAGGTTAGTAAGTTACATAGCTCCATATCATCCTAAGTACAAATTATTGCCTCTGATTGAGTTAGGCATTTAGGTTAAAGTGTTAGGGCAAGTAATACACTTCATTAATTAACTTAATACTTCACAAATAAATTGACGACAATCTTACAATTAGGTTACATAACAACATTTCATCATAAATACAAATTATGGCCCCTGATTGACTTAGATACTTAGGATTAAGTCTTAGGGCACATATTGTTTCCGGTTAAACTTTTACGGCAAGCCACGCGTTTCATTTACTACTTATATGGGACCACACAAAGGTTCAGGGTCAATGTCACTGTTACTAAAAGTAGGAAACCCTTGATGAAACTGAATCTCACCACGAAAGCTGAAGTTCTTTTGTCAAATATTAAAAGCCTGGTTTCGTCGAACTGCGGCGTTCCTTGTTCACCTTTTTATTTTTATTTTTTTGCATTCGACAGTCACATGATGCGTTTATGAATTCATTTCTAAACAAAGCGGCGTACAGTCGAGTGCGCTGTCCTACGACAGCTCATATTGTTTCTAGTAAGCCGAGTAGAGAGTATTTTCTCTCGCTAGGAAAATTAAGTATGACCTTTATTTTCAGTTCAACCCTGAGATCCCCATTGACATATCAGACCCAGAGTTCCAACTGAAGCCAGCCCTGTCCCAGAAAGTACACTGTGTTGCCTTTACGTTTGATGCCGCCTCTCTTGGCGACATTCCAAGCAACATTTTGGCGAAAATCAGCGACTTTATGAAAATTTGCACCAGAAAACGTAAGCATTCACGTCTTTGTTTCAAATTGTAATAGTAACGATGCATACTATTGATGTATATTTCATTGTGGTGCTTAATGCAATATGCATTCATCAGCAAAAATCAATACAGTCGGCATCAGGAAATATAGTATTATATAAGAAATTGCTTCAGTTCAGTTTTACTATGAAAAAATTTTTTGGAATAAACTTTTAAAACTTTTAAACACATCTAACACACATTTTTGATTTACGGATATTGCATGCTTTATACCATATAATACATTCTCTATTCCGCTTGAAATGTGCTTATAAAATTAGAAATCGTTCAGTTTAGTAATGACTTTATAAATGGGGATTTTCCACTTCATAAATGGGAAGCGTGCACTTTGCCCAACTCTACTAGACTGTGAGTAACCAATTAGTCCATTCTCCATCCATCTTACAGTGTAATTGTACAGTATGATTTTCTAAGGGCATATATCAACACCTATCATTTCCCTTACTCAGCTGTTTAGTGGATGGAACGTTACAACAGGCTGCAATGTCCGTTACTTACCTAGTAGTAAATGTATTTTTATATGAAACGGCGATATGTCATTTGTCTTATTTCAATCTGGTAATGAATTAAACAAATATCCCATTACATAGTAGTTTGATTTAAAACAATTAAATAACATGAACTATCCGTTACCTGAGTAACGTTACATCAACATGTGTTTTTTTCTATCGAAATTAGCTTAAAAAGGGTGAAGAAGCTACTGTGCAATTTATGTATAAATGTTATATCTTTATTTAAAAAATGTACACAATTTAAGCAGAATAGAGAATACATTTTTACAGTATATAACATGCAATATCCGTAAATTAAGATACGTTCCCTTAAGAATGTGTCATTGTTTCAAATGTGCTTATATTAATGAGGAGAAACAGTTCGTGGTACGTTATTTACAATTAAGTGGTATATTATGCATTTTACTTTTCTTTGTTTAAATTAAATTTGAAAATATCCAATTCCTTCTGATGTCATCATTTTATTTTTTTTGATTTTCTGTTTTAGTACCGTAAATTAAACCCTAAATGAGCTTTCTACATTCGTAACATATATCTAAACATAAACATGTCAGAGATGTATTACTTTAATTCTTATCAAGAAAACATGTCAAAGAATCCTTTATGTAAATGAAGAGTATCTGTAAATCATAGTAAATGTACAGATATATATAACCTGTGCGACCGAATTGGTTTTCAGAATGGCTTAGTGTCTATCATAGAAGTCTAACAATACTTCATGATTAATTAAATGCTTATCTATTTCCTTTAAAATATCTTAACCATTAATTTAAAGGATCAAAGAAAAATAAGTGAATATGATTCATTTTAACGTGTTTAAAAATTGAAAAAAAATATTATTAACTTGTTTACTCTGATGGAAGGTTCGGGTGTGCGTAAATTAAAGCTTCAAATTAGCATCACACTCCGACAAATGTATCTCTAGCAATATTAAATCATAATGTCAACATAAAATACTATATTCAATACTACATATTAAAGTAAAAAAGAGCTAAGGCATCTTTATTTAACCACTACTTTAGTTAGTTCAAATATGAGGCTATGAACATTCCATGCTTAAACATTGAAACAATAACTGTTATACCATTACATACAACACAGCCCGGTACATAGTAGTATTTAATGCGGGTTTTGTTAATTTTGCCAAAAGATTTCAGAGATGGTAAATGCCACCAAACAAGATAATAAAATCAAATTTTTAACATTGTTTTTACCAAAATTCAAATGCAAGAAATTACTTTTTTTATTTGAAACCAAGGGCTACGGTATAATACATGTTATATGTCCTTAAAGCTCCAAAAGACAAGTGTGAAAAAATGGCAAAACGTTAAGCTGACGAAATACTTTTAGAAAATAAAGGTGCATCAAATTCCCCCTTGCTTGGGAGTTTAGGGACGGTTTCGCTCTCTGGCACATAGCCTACACAAATTTAATAAAATAATGGAAGTTTTTTTTTATTTCTTTGCAGAAATACCACAAGCTATTCTTCTCACGAAGATTGACA
Organism: Mya arenaria; assembly: GCF_026914265.1. NCBI lineage: Eukaryota > Metazoa > Mollusca > Bivalvia > Myida > Myidae > Mya > Mya arenaria. The sequence continues at coordinate 45,555,120 of NC_069138.1, read as the reverse complement.
CAGTCGATGAAGCCGTGAGAGAAAGTGTGCAACAAACATTCTATAGCTCGAAAGTTTACGAAATCGTACAGAAAGCGTCCAAACTACTCGGACTTCCGGAGAACCACGTGCTTCCGGTGAAAAACTACAACCGCGAAATGATGCTCGACGATGACGTCAACATTCTAGCACTTCTCGCCCTTCGACAAATGGCGTACTTTGCTGAAGATCACCTGGAAAACGTCCAGATGACACAGAGAAAATTGGTCAGACGCTTGCCGACGGCGAACTCTGTTACAGGCCAATGTGATTTGGAATCAGCGTCAGAGACCATTTAAAGTTGAACAGTATACGATTTTAATATTAAGAAGATATATTATATAAAGATGTAGGCAGTTATTTAACATCGATGTTTATGTCATAAATAAAGTGTTTAACTAGACGGTAACGTGCCAGATATTTCTCATAAACACAAGGCTGATTATCATTCAACCATCCAATTGATCAAACTTTGGATTATATTTTGTACATAAATGATACCACATGGTTGTATAACCCATTGGATTATTTTTACCACCTCTGACAAACAACTTCCGACAATTGACTAGGCGCAGAAAGCTCCCATTCGCGTCATATTAATTCCATCTTTATGAATATATTAGAAACATTTTGCTCGCTGCCATCATACATATATTCTCTTGATATTTGTAGTTTAGTAAAGATAAGAACACAGGGACAGCCTAGTAGCCTTAAGGTTAACCATGGTCCAGTTTAAAGTCACAAAGGTCATGCCAGTCAAACACTGATCGAGATAAAACTCAACGACACAAGACATCAAAAACATTACGCAAATATCAATACACAATTTATTTAGAAGTGGTCAGTTTTAAGTAGTAGCCGACGATGATTTTCCAATTTCCACAATAGCTGCATTTCTCACTGCTTTTCCGGTTTCTTATATTCTTCAAGAAAACTGGCTGTAAATCGTAAAAACAGCGTATGGGGAGATTTAAACGTCAGTCTTAATAGTAATCAAAGGTCATCAGAGCAAAAACACCCGTAATTTTAATGGTAGTTCCTACGTTGGACAAGGTTGAAGCCCTAACAAGAACGTTTATAGGGACACACACATTTTCAAAAAAGCAGCTTATTATTAGAATATCATTTTCTATAAATCATGTGTGAAGTTGGTGCTTGTCAGAATGAACAAATGACAAATTAGGACAAGGTAAAATGATAGCTGTATTGTTTGTTGGTAGCATAGACCTTCGCGTTTTGATTTATTAATGACAATAGAAGTTTGAACTATTTCGTCGGTGTAGACAAATGATGTGTTCGAGTTATACTAAATAACTAATTAATTTGTCTTTACTTTATTCCTGGTTACCCCAAGGTCCCTTTATGACGAAAATATTCAAGTCATTTTTTTCAAGCGGCATTTTTACTAACAGTTTTTGAGATATGTTATTAAAAATTAATGTAAAAGCTTTGAAATCGAACTACGTTAGGTACTTACAGTAACAGTTAATGTCAGGACATTAATTTATAAACTGATATTGTCTATCATGGTAATAAATAAACATTTTCTTTCGTAGACGATTATGAAAATGTATATTTTCTGTTGTATATGAATGTTCCAATGAGGTTTTGAACATGTAAGTATATTTTACAACGCAAGAGCTACCACTAAAAATATTCATGTTGGACAGAGGACTAAAATGTGCTGTTAAGTTTGACATTTAAATAATTTCTGACCCGGTTTTTTACGATTTTCAACTTTTATCTAAAAAAAGAAGACAAGCAGTGCGAATAATCAATTAACGCGCAAGATATAGACCCTTCTCTATTCCAAAATGCTTGAGATTTGTTTTTAATTTCCATCCTATTATCAAGTATTCTCAAATTCAAAGGGGTGTGGGGTGATGGTCTATAGGTACAGGTGTCCGCCTCACACCCAAAAGGTTGCGTTGATAAAATGGAAACCAGTACTGATTTCTACCCATTGAACTGACTCGTGCGTGATTTGATATGATATCAGTTCTCGCCAAATGAACTAAAATAAATTTGTCAGTATTAAATTGAAAAGACGCTTTGGCGTATGATCCTCGCGCGGACCGCCTAATCATAGGCACCATCAGGTACTTGTACTTTCAAATGTGTCATACAAGTGACTGTGTATCAGGGCTTTGTTATGAAAAAATAAATAAATATTAAAAATTTGTTTACATACGTCGACCCGGTCTCTGGTCATACACATGGTACGTGTGAGTGAAAACATACTCGCGGGCCCAAGTACTTGAGCTGTATAAAACAACTAGCATGCTAACCAATATTTAGATCGGTATAACCTAACCAAGCTATTTATAGCAATTTTAGAAAATCCCGGCGCACATTACTTTCGATATTGCAACCTGGAAGGATTCATTAAATCGACATTTTATTTGGTAAGTTGTAAATATATGACTCTTATTTACAAAATTTATTTCTATGTATTTGTTTATTGTGTATATATGACATAGGACGTAAATGTGTTAATATGAACTCATGCTTTAAGCTATTTACTGAAACACAGGACAAGTTTTAAACTAGTTCTAAGTTAGTCATTCTAAATTGCCGTCCAGGCTTTTTTTTAATGATAGTTAGCCTGGACGTCATTCATAACAAAATTCGTAAACATGTTCAAAATGCCGATCAGAATTTGGTCGCACATTTATTAAGAATTTTCCAGTTTAGTCTATTTAAACAAAAAAAGAACACTGTACCTGTTAAAAGTAATCCTTTTTACATCATTTGCACTATATATTATAAAATAATCACGTTCCGAATTGTTAAAACAACATACATTTTCAAACACCATCAAAATTCACCAAACACCATTGTTTTTGTTAACGAATGTAGCCGAGAATATCCAAATGCATTTTCTTTTCTCTGCTTAAGGTTACACATGACTATTAGTTACTTTAGTACGAGCTGTAGTGTCATTGGCAGTAGTTTTGTTAAGGCAACTTATTGTAAACCTGTAAATTATTCAAAATAAATTAAGAATGAAGTGTTTACAAACATTTATTACTTTTGTTAGTATATTGGAATAGACATTTAGTTTTTGTAAAATGAATCAAATAGCAATATCATTCAGGCTGTGGAATGTTATCATGCAAAGTATGGGAAGAATTTTCATTTGCATGCATGGCATTTTTTTCAGTTCGTATCATTATTTTCTATTCTTGTAATTTACCCCTCATTTGCGCTCAATTGGATGTCTTTGGACTTTTGTATTCTTAATATCCTTTGTTTGGTTTCTTTAAAGCATCCAGATTCTGACACACAACAAAAAAACTTTTTCAAGTACTACTTGTCACAAACTTGTGGTAAGAGCAACCCTAGGTACCAACTGGTGATTGTACGAGCTCTCTCCTCCCTACCTTTTTCCTACCAGTAGGCGAGTAAGTTTTCTGGTGTTCCCCAGTGAACGACCATTTGTATGTATGTTGACAAAAATCTGCCATGACGGTTTGAAATTCTGCAATTATTAATGAGAATACTGGGTAAAATTACCGGTTTGCCTTTATACGCTTTGTTAAATTTTATAGCGTCTCTTTGAACCGCTGGCGCGTTCACGTCACAAACTGGGCATATGGCCTTCTATAAGATGACATTTTAAATGTAAAGTCGGCGAAGATTGCACAAGTGTCCCATAACATCCCGAGGCATATTCTATAAGAGCATGAAGGCCAATTCTCACGCAGAGTCCCGGCTTTGTCATGTTTTAACCCCTTAAACACATAAGTGTTACTTCTGTTTACCAATATAGTTCTTTTAAAAAACACACAACAATTCTAACTCTAGTTGTTTTCCTATAAGCATTAAGCTTGACGATAAAACGCACTCTAGTCGGGAAAAAAAGCTGTTCTGTAATTACGTTTTTCTATTAATTCCTTTAAAAATAGTAATTTCCTGAAGATTCCCTTTATTTGAGTTTTGTATAGGTTTTCTGATGTGAGGAATAAGGTATTTGTTAATATAAATATCATCATGAAACATCTGTTCTAGCGAAATATATATATATATATATATATATATATATATATATATATATATATATATGTACATATATACAATAAAACATTTTGATTCACTTAGTGTAACAATGCTGTTGATATACATGTTTTTTTTAATATTTAGTCTTATTTTAAATACATGTGTATAATTATGCATTGTCCACATTGCCCATAGAATAGTTTGTAAATAAATCTTGAATCCTGTATGTGACGATAAATGTTTTTCAGATTCATTAAGTACAAAAGTGTGGTAACTGATAATGATAGTGTTAGGGGAAGGTAATCCATACTAAAAATACTACTTCAGATTAAAACCTTAAAGTATAGTTGTGTGTAACCTTTTTTTCTTTTTGGCAGTAAGAAAGCTCCTGTCAACTGTGTAACATTATACGGCAATGAATTAATTCCTCCCGCTATTTATAGTTCACCTTGTATGATAAGGCCAGCCAGCCAACACAGGCGGTCAGTTTATCTCTAGCAGTCAGAGCTGTACCATCCTCACCAATATCATATGTATCAATAATAAATAGTTAGAACACATGCAGTCGTTCTTCATAACATAACAAACTGAAATCAGGTATTTAAATTACTTTTTTGAAGAAATAGCTTGTGAATTTGCAAAATGGATATGGTTATTGATAAGAACTAAGGTATTTATTGGCAGTCTTAAGCCACAGAATACAAATGAAGAACATTCCATTTCATAGACAGTTTTAACATGTTTTTGAATTTTGTTATGAATGACGTCCAGGCTAACCATCATTAAAAAAAAAGAAGCCTGGACGGCATTTTAGAATTACTAGTTCTAAGTAAACCTATCACTTAAATAAGGCGTGGATCACACATACTATGGCATCAGGGTTAATATATGTGCTACATGTATACGTTTCCTTTTTTAAATCAGCTTTGTGATAATGTAATGTAAGGGGAAATACTGGTGAATAAAAATGAAAAATAAGTATTTTCATGTAAATATACACGTCCTTTTACTAGGTGGTGATTTCATTGGTATTTCTTTTTTATATTTAGACGGTTTATTATCAACTGCATTTCATTTTATAAATTTGTTGTTATTCGATCTGTTACCTTGTTGATATGACAAATAATCGTCCCTAATTTATTGGTTTCATGCGTTTGTATTTAATCGATAAAACTTAATATTTTCAAAAGCAAACAGTTTGTGTAGGGAAATATATAAATAATTGATCAAGCTTAAGTGAGTCATCATCCATTTAATAGAAACATTTCTGATGCTTTTATAAAAGTCAAGTGTAGTTATTGAACCACTGCTAGAAAAAGTTATATTGTAACTATTCACATTTGTTTAAGAAAGTTTATAAAGTGTACAACTTCAAACATGCAATGCGTATACTGAATGTAGTGCGGTATTTTTAACGTATTGAAAGGTTTAAGCATTCCATTTCGTTACGTGCATATAAACGCTAAGAGCCAAATAAACAATTAGCTACAAATAAATCGTACCACTCGCTTCTTTAATATATTTGCCGGGGAATAAATAATCATATATTTCAAACCATTGAGGCCTATACATTTGTTATTATACACACACAAGCAATACAGTATACAACAGCCATTGAATCTTAATTTCAAAAAGTCATTTTTATTTACACTTATATACACAAAACTCAAAAGCATGTTCTACAAGTTTTGCGATAGATGGCGAATTTTATACGACAAGGATATACTTTATATAAACTACAACCAATATTTTACTTTCCGTATGCGTTTCGCAAAAAAAGAAAACCGTATCAAATGTAAACATACACTAGGATCCAGTGTTAACTTCCGGTTTTTGTTGTTTTTCGTTTCATTTTCTGAAAATTGATTATGAAACTAAAGTAAGATATGTGTAAAATAAAAGGCAGACATAGACATTCTTGGAAATATAAGGTCAGTTGATATGTAGTTTGGGGTCTAAGTATAATATTCTTTGCTAACATGCTGTTTTATATCAAATAAATCATATTTTGAAAATATACATGCATACTTAAATATATTGTTCATTTCTAAATCAGGTCAGATCTAAGGTCTGTATCTTATTCAAGGTCGAATTCCAATTCCTTAATGCAAAAGAATCAGAATCGAACATAATAACCAATAAAGTATTTGTAATATAAGCAAAGTACTAAACAAGTTCAATGTAATTGTTCCTTGTAAGAATATACCAACAGTTACGGGCTAGAAGGACCACACCAACAAGCACGTGTCAATAGCAGTTGATAAGATGCTGCTTCTGTATTGTTTTTATATCTATTCCAGTTGGTATTGAGTTTAAAGGTTGTAGTGAATGATAAACTTTGAAAAGAAACGTACACAAAACCAAAGGATATCTTTCTTTGTTCAGCAATCTTGATATAGAAATCACATAAAATAAGACATGATGGCTTGATGTGTTAAAACTCATGTTTCGATATACATTTGGACGAATGCGCGTATAGCTATTGTTTCATAAATAATAAAGCTGTTGGATAATTCAGGTAAACACTATTCAAACAAATGATTGAAAATACTTACAAAAACTAATAATACAGCACCTGAGCTATGCTTCCGAACAATATCTCTCGTCGTGTGTCATCGTAAACTGAATGGTCAATCTTTGGATTGATTCTTCGGAGGTAACGATTCAATGTAAATTTCGGTGCGCGAAGTTACAAATGTTATTTGTTTTTTGTTATTTCGTTTTTCACAAAGGACTCATTTGGTTTCTTAAGGAAGAAAACGGACGGCCTGTTAGTTTTATTTGAATAAGATATGATACAAGATATAAATGAAGAATACAGTCTATTATGTAAAATATATGTATCGCTATTGATAAACTTTCACCAGCTATGCACTAATTGTACTTACGATTAATTAATGAACTTCTACCATTACGCTGCTAACATATAATTGAAAGTGTATTGAAATAGAATCGAGCCTAATTATGGCAGAAACTCTTACAGTAAAACGAGAAATGGAAAAGAAAACAAATCGTCCTGAAATACATATTTCGATCGTTACATTAACTATTTATATAATATAGTTCGTTTTACAAAGCCAAACTTCTAATTAAGATATATTTATGGTCAAATTCAAATTTGATATTTTCACTGCTTTTATTTCACCGATAAGAATAGATAAAAGAATTAAATTATCATCTAAGACACCAATACGAATACTGCATCACATACACATTTTGTAAAGCTTGTCCTTTTTCGCCACAGGCCGCTCTCTGAACAATTCTGCCTTAAAGGGACTGTACACCAGATTGGCACCAAAACAAGTTTTTTTCTGTTACGAATCTCATGACAATTATTTAATAAAATGTTTCATAATTGTAAAAAAAATACTAAAATGTAAAGTTAAATCGAGTCGGAGACCAGGTTCGAACCGGGGACGCCAAAATTGCAGTCCAGTGTTGTATACACTGTGCTACGAAGGCTTACAATTGTCGGTTGGAATATTTCAGCCATATACCTAATTTGGTAACGTGATAACATCGACTAGCCAATCACGCATAAGGGCTGAATTCTACTAGGTAGACACACCTAGTAATCTTTTTAATGGAAAAAAATACCAAAATAACTGCGAAAAATAAATCAATTGTACACTATGTGGTACTTCAGTAAGTAAGTTTCAATGCATTATTCACATCGATACCAAGATATGTCAGTTTTCGACAATTTTCTTTTTTTTTTTCGCTATTTCATCATATGGAGTACAGCCCCTTTAACATGTAGAGTGCACGGTGTTGACCAAACATGATTTTCCAGCTACTACAGGCCCGACAAGCAACACACTGTATTCCTTGAATACGAGTTCAGAAGTTGTCTTTTAGTCATGTCTATACTATTGACTTATCTATAAGTGGACGTTTATTACAACGTTTTTGTTGTCGACGTTTCTCATTACCATAACAGACGTTTCTTACGGCTACTAGTATTTGATTAATATTAACAATTAGCTTCTAAAGTACACTTTAAAACTGCGGGAAAAGTGCGCCTGATGTGGCGCTCGAACACATTACCGCCGGAACACTCGCACTCTAACCAATTGAGCTTAACAGTTGTCTGGTTCTTACCCACATACGCTACACTCCTACATAACAATATGTATACTTACATCTGCCTCTGCCTGAAGATATTTGTTTGTAATAAAATATCATATAAACTTGGCCTTCTTTAAAAGTGTCGCAAACTCGAAACATTTATCAACAAAAATACTTAAGCATTAAACAAGAACAACTATTTACTTCCGGGTCCATGTACTTTTAATGTCGCTTTCAGAAAATCGTGAGATACTAGAATAAGGGAATAGTAGGGTCAGTGTTGAGGATATTTACTCGATATACATATACAATGTCAGTATACTTGTAGTTTTATTTCTCATAACATGTGTGTTTGTATGTAATAATGTATATTTGCTATCTTATTTCATCAAAGGTGCAATAAAAAGCAGTATAATCAGTAAAACTCACATTACTTACAATTAGTCTGTACCTTTATAGGTACGATAACTTGCTATTGGGCTTCGACAATGAAATAAAAAGTCATATAAATCGATGGAAATACTAAAATCCAATACATGGTTGAATGTTCATGTTGTATTTTATGCATTTAAAACGTAGTTGTTATGCGATTATTTACGAGACTGGCGGTGAGATCTCAATTTTAATACTTTTTTATTTCCTTTTCATAAATTCACGATTTCATCTTCACGATTTTACGATTTCAACCATAGGATTTCACGATTCCATCTTCACGAATTCACAATTTAAACTTCACGATTGCACGAGTTCAAGTTCATGATTTCACTATTTTACCATCACGAATTCAACTCCACGAATTCAGAAATTATAAAATAAAGAAATCGTGTAATCACGAATCTGTGAATTAGTGAATTCGTGAAAAAAAAATGGAGTTGAAATCGTGAAATCGTGAATATGCATGAAGAGGAAATCGTGAATTCGTGAAGTTGAAATCGTGAATTTGTGAAGTCGTAGACGAGAAATTGTGAATTCGTGGCGTTGAAAACGTGAAATGGTGAAGTTGAAATCGTGAACTTGTGAAGAGATAATTATGAAATATTGAATTTAAAATGTCACCACCGATCTTTCGTAATTATGGTTACTGTTTATTGCCAGATATTTATCTATTAAATGTTATAATTTTGAAAAGTATACATCACAGCACATGATAATTGTTCCTAAAACAGGTAAAATTCCAATTCCTTTTCTATTCCCGAGTACATTACCCCCTACTAAAGTCCAAAGCGGGCAAGTTGATATAATCAGACATGGATCAACTGGAGCAGTGGATAGGGTCCGGTCCGAAGACGTTCACGTTGCTCTATAACATCACCCACGATGGCTGTAACGCGACGACGTTCCACCAGAAATGTGACAACCAGGGTACTTTGCACTGAATGGGAACGCTAAGTTTGGACACAGTTACGACATGCAAGGTGTTACGGCTAACGACATTCATAACGGAAACCTCAACGTAACGGAGCTAGAGCTGTACCAAGTAGCAGGTACATATGGTCACGTGCAATTAATGTAGGCGCTCTGTTTTTCTATAATCTGTTAGAACGTTCAAGAACAACCTAATTTCTGAACCAGTGACTTATAACGTTCGTATATGGCTTGGAAAAACTGAGATTTACAAGAAGAGAGGCCATGGTGAATTGATGATGTGTTTTTTTTGCTCAATATAACAGTTGAAGCATAAAAAGCTTTTGTCATTAAACATAATCATTTCGTTATTAGGAGATCGTATTACTTATTTTTTTGTATTATTTCATGTTTAAGATGGGCAAAGAAACCGATCACCTGCACAACCATGGAGAAAACCTCCGGAGTGGAACCAAAAGGTTTGTGTAATAACATGTTCTTTTATTTTGTTTATAGGGCATTTATACAATATACAAAAGGAAACATAGTCATAGTTAAAGTTCTTAATATTATTGTAGATGAAAGTCCCTGCTTGGTGAAATGTTTTTGCGATATTAGTTTCGTTTTTGTCATCCTTTAACATAACATTGTTCCCCTTAGTTTATGTCCGAACTTCAAGGGGATATTCAGGCGTTGAGCCCACCAGAAAATACCAAGATTTCGGATTTCCGGATCCTGCTGCTTGGTCCCGTAGGTTCTGGGAAGTCAAGCTTCTGTAATACTGTGACCTCCTTGTTCCTGGGCAGGATCACACAGAGGTCCATTGTGGGAGACAGCATCCATAGCGTCACAACCTCGGTTTGAACTTGAAACCTCATTTGTTTATACGCAAAAACATTATAAAAATATTTTGCACATGGTGCTTAATAAATAAACATATAATCAATCTAAAGACTTAATGGCGTTGAAGATCTGTAATTGAGAGGATTATAATAGCGTTGCATATGGTAGGGCACGTGTTTTTCAGTTTTTTTGAACACTGTAGTACAAGCCGTTCACTGTGAGGACGAAGAAGGGTGGGTGTCTGCACTTCCGGTTGTGTGACAGCCCGGGCCTGGAAGGTAGTCAGGGACTTGAGGCCGTGGAGACCAACTTTCTGTTAGATGGTCACGTGCCGGAAATGTACGAGGTAAGCCAATTCCAATCTATGCATGTGTTTTGTTAAAAAGGCCCCATAACTGCGTAAAGATAAACAGACTTTAATTGAGGATTTGATTTATAAATGCACTATTCTTCAGTGTTTTTACTCGCGTTACAAATATATTTAACGCCACATAAATACCTTGTGATAAGGTGAATGGAAGTAATAACACAATTTCCCAATCTCGAACGGTATGTACCGTTTAATATGGGAATATTCAAGATATATTTGCAGGTATTATCTTTTCAAACATTTTCATCCGCATAAATCGAAGTTAGCTAGTCTCCAAACGACACTGTATGTTAAAAAACGGAGCAGCGTTTCCGATAATGTAGGAAGTGAATAAACGATATATCGCAAGAAGTTTATTAGCCTTTTTTAAATATGAGTACATTTCCTTGGTAAAATTTTACAGTTCAATCCGTCATCACCATTACAAGTTAGTGATCCTGACTTCATACAAAGTCCAAAGACAGAGGACAAAGTTCATTGCCTCGTCTTTGTCCTGGATGGCACGACATTGGACTCCACATGGGGTATGACTACGGAAATGCTTATCAAACTAAAAACGCCGAGGAAACTTGGAAATCAGAAAGGTATTATGACTTCATGACATTATATATGTTTAAACCAAATTGTACGAAACAATTATGGACCCATAACATGTAAAACATCACGTATGTATTTTATATATGTTTTTGTCTGTTTGTCTTCAGCCCATTGCATGAAACTTATTAACTCTTTGGTTTGGTAAAAGTTAGCCAAAAATATTATTGATTGGTCAAAATTGATCCAATATTCACTATTAAGACATCAAATCATCTAAATGTGCAAACTAGCCAAAATATACCATGTAGACAATGGATCCAATAGTTTTACAATTTGCTGCTGATTACCCATTTTCTCAATTTGTCTGTATACAAAATCAAGCTACATTTGATAAAGTCTCATTCACATTTACATATAAAACAACATGCGATACAATATGCATGTGGTCAGTTGTTATATAAATATAAGAGACAGTAACGTACCATATAGCACTTATCATCGTACAATTTGCTAAAAGCATGAAGGAATTTCTAGCTATCATATGGTTTTGAGTCGTTCAAACGTTACCTATAGGGAAGTATGATTACAGTTGTGTAACTTAAATCTTTCTCATGAAGTCATACGTGCTGTTAGAACCATTTAAATAGGCAACCAACTAGAATTTATATGAAAGAAAACATGTTTTAGATAAGGTCATTCTTATAAAGCTTTAAGTATTTAAGATTAAAATGTTTCATCAGGATAAAATGATCACCTCGTTTCATGTGTGCTATCAGAATGCCTTTTGTTCTAACAGAGATTCCGCAGGTAATACTTCTAACGAAGTTAGACCTGGTGGATGAGAATGTATGCAATGACGTATCTAAGGCGTTCGTCAGCACGAAGATAGAAGAGATGGTAAAGAAAGCGTCCAAGCTACTCGGACTTCCAGAGAATCACGTGCTTCCGGTAAAGAACTACAACCGCGAGATGATGCTCAATGATGACGTCAACATCCTTGCACTTCTCCGACAGATTGCATACTTTGCTGAAGATTACCTAGAAAACGTTCAGTTGACACGGAGCAGAACGGTCTCAGCCAGACGCCGGATGTCGTCAAATTCAAAGTCAGAAAACTTAACTCAATCATGCGACTTAGATTCTGCATCAGAGACAATCTAAACCAATTTAAGAAAGCGGTAACTACGGTTATTTTTTTTTTAGTCTTATGTGCCTTTAATGGGACACTTGAAGAACAGTGTATCACTATTAGTGTCAGATTTGATTTAGTTTAATCCTAAATGATTGTAATCTTGTGTTTAAATTAAGATAGAAAATTAATATACATCACTTAAAATAAATCACACAAACAGAACAATTGGATTGAGCTTCAAACAGTAATATCATTAGTTTCAGCCCTTTTTAGTTAGATAAATGTAATGTACCGGCTTCAATTTCTAATATGTATGTGAGATAAAGACATTCCTTGCATAGCCGGTAGAGGCATACAACTTACTCTTATTCTTTGAATGAAAGCAATTGTCAGATATATCATGTTCTTGAAGACGAATTTCATGTCTTGTTAGATTGTCATTATAAAGTTGTTAAAATAAGCAGTATATCCGTAAATATTTTTGGAATAATGTTCTAAAGTTTTTAGAACGTCTTGCAAGTACCAACAAAAGTGTTTGTAAAAGTAGCGATGCATACACATTTATATTTGTATTTATATATATTGTCATAACAATATACATTGCAATTATTTATCTTGTTATTGTTTGTATCGTGTCAGCAAGGTCCCGTAAAATAAATTAACATTTGAGAAAGTGTTAATTTATGATATGTTAAAAGTATTGTTGATCTTTTCCCGAGTTATTGTGACGTCATTTGATAAACTGTTTCCAGTTACAGTCAGGTTGTTCTATTTACAGGAATGGGTGATAAAGGATTACAGTAAGGTTTTCTTAAATGGAAAAAAATATTGTTTAACAACTCTTGAATTAAAAACTGAACTATAGGTGTAAATATAAGTAATGAATTGTGGGATTTACGTCATTATCGGAAACATGAACGTAAATGGGCTGGTCAAAGTACGCGTGGAGTCCCTTGGACTGCACACACTTTAACCAGCCCAATTGCGTTCATACCCCGATAATGACATCGATCCCGCAATTTATTACTGAATTACATCCAATAAGACTGTGTTTATAAAACAACACATTGAGAAACAACTTGCTTTAATAGCAACACAACAAAACAACTCTTATTACACGTACCTATTTTTAATTCAATAAATTTATTTTTTAAATCAAAGCAATTACAGTTCCCAATATTCTTAGTTAACTATTATAATCAATATGCATGTCACAAGCAAACACGTAAAAGAAAGTGGCAATAATTCGAACAAGCATCCTTATATCGAAGTGATAAAATCGTGGAGTATGAACATCTTTACTGGTGGGAAATATTATAGGAGTCCAATTCAGGTGTAAGATAATGACTCAATGGCAACGAGTAGTAAAATTGGTACTCGAGTACTCGGAAAATCTTCCGATCGAGTATCGGGTACTCGATTACTCGGATAACTTGAATTGGTTTTCGAGAAAGACAAGTTCGTGTATACATGTATCGGTCATGTACATTGTGCATTGGTCGTAATATTGGTCATTTCATCTTTAAATAAGACTTGCATTATGTACATTAACAGAGAAAGCAATAAAAAGAAAACAAATATTTTTCATGCTTTTAATTTGTCGTTTTCATTTTATACGTATATATGTACTACAATATAAATGGCAAGTAAAACTCGAATCATATTCGAGCGTCGAGATGATCAAGACTACACTCAATAATGAACAACGTTCAGAATTACATTAAACGAAAATTACTTATAAATTGTTTAGTTCTTTACTCTATGAAATACTATTTAAAATGACAGTTTTTCATACTGAAATATTGTTGTTTTCCTCATTAATATTCATATTTCCATGATTGAGATATCCACCAATCAATTGTGATAATCATTGCAAAAAATACACCCATTCAGGAATCATTGCACGTAATGGTCGTTACTAATTCGCTCGTCAACGTCCAATGTTTGGTGAAAACACACTAATTGCTAAACAATACAATTCTGTTGGAGATGTACCGCTATCAAAGCTTCGCTATAACATTTGCAAATTAGGGCCCTTTGTTGACAGTTTGCAACTATCACAACAGCCATTAAATAATTTATTATGGTGAATTTTGTACACAGCGAAGATTAGAGGGGCCGTAAATTGTCGGCTTGGAAACACGAAAGATCTGATATTTGCGTCTGTTAATTGTGAATTTGGTGAATTTTATAAAAAATAATATTTGTTTCGAGTACTCGAGTAGTGATTTGATACTCGGGTGATAAATCGAGTACTCGTTGCCATCCCTTATAGTGAGCAAACAATTACATATATGTATTAAAGTAACGTGAAGTTCACGACACCTAACTGTTATATTATTAGGCCGACATGGATGATGCTCTGATGCCTAGATGAACGATTCAATTGTTAGTAACGTATACGTTAATACAATTTAAAAATATATGAGATATATGATGTACGTATTAAGAAAGTTTTCGGAGAAATTCAGTCTGCATTTATACAATTTTTACACCTGGCGCCTTGTGCCTTTTAGCAGGGATATCGTTGCAATTTGGTTACCGGGATGTTTATGTTGTAAATACTATTGTAAACTGTGTAAACCGTTTTTTATGTACATCTCATGTTTTGTTGAAAGAATGTTTGAAACCAACAAGATAAACATTCAATAAGCCGCTCAAAACTCACATCAGCATAACTTTTTTCGAAATTAAGATAAAAATAAATATATTTCTTGCATAATAAACATGTGTTTCATTATTTTCCCGAGCCTGAAATTATCTAAGTTTTCCAAACCTAGCTAAGATAACTCAATAGCCACTTCGCGCCATTTGAGAATATATTTTTAATAATGATACGAGTAAATAGTGAAAATAAGATATATAAAAAAATCACATTTAAAAGTAAAAGATTCGTCGACGCTTCTCGAGAAGTTTTTGATTTTGATCATCATCATCATCATCATCATCAGTAGCAGCAGCAGCAGCAACAACAACAACAACAACAGCAGCAACTGTATTATCCTCGTCATTATTATCATAAGCAGTAGCAGTAGTACTTACCTCCAACGTTATAGACCTTTAAATCTGTAATTTGGAATTGTCCAATGTTTACATCTTTCATTGATGATACTCCAATCATGAAGTAATTGGATCCACAGGTAAAGCGTCCGTTTATTTTTCAAATATCTAAGAGGTGGGGTTATGTGTTGTGTTTCTACATAATTCGTTGAACTACAATATATACTGTAAGATGCATTCTTTAAAGATAATGTTTTAACTGCGATTCGCCAGAATATCTAAGCTGGACCAGAAATACTCAGTCGTCTCTTATTGAGGAATGTATTTCTGACTAGCTGGCCGAGGTGTAAACACCATATACGGAGCCTTGTCCGATGTATAAAGCGGTGCCTGTTGGACCCCAGTAATCACCACAATACCACCGGGACCAAGATGTATCAAAGCCTCAAATTGCTGCTGGAAACTTTGAGAGAGGTTATCAGTTATCAATTGTAGTTATCTGTTCCTCTCAATGATCTGATGATACATATGTTTACCACGGTTTATTATTCATTACTGCTTCATATGATGATTTATTTTTATCCTTTTTGCTTTTTGAATGATAGTATACATGTGTGAATCGTATACTTGCGTTTAACATAATTAACATGTTTATTCATAAATGCTTTATGTGACCTGTTGTTTATGGTATTTGATATTTGAATAATAGTATGAATACATGTGTGAATTTTGTTAAGATGTCAAGTTTTGTTTTAGAAGGCCATATTGAAAATATGATGTTTTATAGTTTACACTGTAATTATGTCATAATGTCTTACCTTCTTAAAATAAAGATATTATTATTATTATTATTATTTTATTATTATTATTATTATTATTATTATTATTATTATTATTATTATTATTATTATTATTATTATCTCCTGTGTAAACGTTAATGAACATGTTTCAGAGTTTCAAAATCCATGAATTAGATAGAAAACATGCTTTATAGTTTTACATTCAAAGTGTTTCGGCATTATGGATAACTTTGTAATGAGAGTTAATCCTGAATCCCTTATAACTTAATGTACAAGTGAAGTTCTTAACGTATAATTGGTTTTGGGAAAGTATATGCTAATGGTACACCTTAGCGAACCTGTCGATGTAAAGTAATTTAAATGGAACGTTCTATTTCAGTATTTTATCAAGCGGTTGATTATAAATCGCATGATGATCGCATGATAATAGATAAAACCGTCATACGTCTATAACATATGACAAAAAGGAGATGTGGACTGTTGTGAACCAACACTTGTACGTATATTGTTTATGTTTACTTACTTATTTAATCAAATACCTTTAGAAGTATATTTTACCGTGCAAATGAACAGCAATGAACTTTGTCACTTCTTCCCTTTTCTTCTCTGTTCAGTTTCTTTACAGCTTCACTTTAAAACTGAAGGCGTAACAGTTTTTATAGAATTTATTAATAAGCCTTTTAAATTTTATTCTATAGAGCGCATAACTTTAATAAACCTATTGCTATAATAGATAGATCGATAAGAAACTACAAAAGTTTAATTTGCCGCTAGTACATGCAGGTTTTAAAACCCTTTAAAAAACAAATACTATTTTTTTAAAAACTTCATTTAAGTTAATATATATGATACTAGCTTTTAAATACTTACTGTGATTTATAATTCTCCAATATTCCTTGTATTAAACCAGTTTTGTAAAACAAAACAAAGTATACGTATGCCCATGCAAGCTTCGAGCAAGTATTCACTTCCGGGTTTAGCTGCTTTTCATTTCGATTTCAGAAAATTGGAAGATACTAGAATAGGTTCAATGTGGAAGAATGTTACTCGATATACATAAGTAAGGTAAATAAACGTTTTGTTGTATTTATAGGATCATGTTTGTTTGCGTGAAAACATATATATTTAATACCTTGTTTCATCCAATGTGCAATTGGTATAGCGTTTATGTATGATTAGTCAATCTGTAGCTGTTACTCGCTAGATGGTTGTAACAAAAAAAAGTTATGTATTGTTTAAAATATACTACAAAATCAACATTATATGGATCTTATTGTTCACTGGGATTTAATTATAAAGAACGTATGTTTAACACTTTAATTGCCAGATAATCGTCTTTTAAATTTTATATTTTTAGAAAAATATACATAACACTGCGAATTTCTAAACTAGGTTAGCTTTAATTTATTTCTTCCGTCATTCATTTTACACTTCCTTGACAGAAATACAAATGGCAGGCAAGCTGACAGAATCAGATTTCGACCAACTAGAGCAATGGATTGGGTCAGGTCCGAAGACGTTCACGCTTCTGTATAGCATTACCCGCGATGGCTGTGACGCGACGACATTCCATCAGAAGTGTGACTCGCAGGGACCAACAGTCACCGTCCTGTACAATCCACAGGGTTCCGTCTACGGGGGATACGCCGGCGAAAGCTGGAACCAAAGTGGATACGTTGATGACAAAACCGCTTTTTTGTATCAATTAAAGTTTTCAGGAACTGTTAGAAAGACGAAGTTTCCCGTCGTAAGTTCAACTCAAGGCCTTTATTGTTCCGCTACATACGGCCCAACATTCGGTGGCGGTCATAACTTGTATACATTTAGCAATACTGTCACATTGTCAAACGGTGTTTTTCCATTGAACGGATGTGTGCGTTTTCATGACAGTTTCTACCAGATGGCGGGCGTATCTTCGAAAGTTTCTTCGTGGCCTGATATCAACAATGATACCATGAATGTGTCGGAGTTGGAAGTCTATAAAGTAGCAGGTCAGAATTCGTCTGAATAAAGACTTATTTTACAAACCAATAAACCATGTTTTATTATCCATATTTCAGAGTAATTGCAATCCCTTTAACAGAAATTTGTAAACGTTTGCTCGAACGTTCCAACGAATGCATTTTTTTCTATAGACCGATGAGGGAGAGTGTTTATCTCAATCACTGACAGTGTTTAATATTAGGATTTAGAGTGTAATCTTTAGTTAAAACTTGAAGAATACATATGCATTTATCGAAATATTTGAACCCAAATAATCGTGTCCTTGATTTTTATGTATTTTGATTTTAACAGACAGTCAACGAAAAATGGTGTTGCCCAAATCGTGGGCATAAACACCTGAATTGAATGAAAAGGTATGTGTAATTAGACCAGAAAAAGTCTTTTTTTGACCAAGCACCGAACAATATTTCCTGACAATTAAGAATAATTATACAATATCCATGTATTACGATCACCTGTTTACATGCACAATGTTTCCAAATCAACGTACATTTTGTTAACGTGATATTGACATGTTCCTTCGCGAAGTGACCGAGGAAATGGAGAACATGTCACCGGTTATTGAGACACTGAACTTTGACAGCTCTAATGTTGATCTTAATATAGTATACTTCCCTAAAAATATAATATTTATACGGAAACTAAGCCTTACTAGCATTTTCCGCCGTTAGTTTATGCCCGAGATACAAGAGGAGATCGAGGCGTTGTACCCACCGAAAGATACCAAGGTCTCGTATTTCCGGATCCTGCTGCTTGGTCCCGTGACTTCCGTATTCCGAGGCAGGATTACGCAGAGGGCCATCTGCGGCTCTGGAGATCGCAGCACAATCACACTGGTAATGCTTATGATCTTAACACTTACGACGTAAATTAATTTTCTTTATGTGCGAACGTGTATAATTGTTTCCGTATTTAAGTATATCGTTTATGTATTAAGTATGTTTGATCTAAGATTAACATAAAATATGAGATCAAGATACAAGATCAATCTCCATTAATACTGACCAATTGCATTTTGTTTAGGTAGAAAAACTATTGCATTTTGTACAAAAGTATGACAAATACCTTTTTAAGTACCAGCCGTACAATATAAGGACAAAAAAAGGCTCTGACCTAAAGATGTTGATTTGCGACTCTCGTGGGCTGGAAGAGAACACGGGCATTGGCGCGATTGACGTCAACTTCCTGGTGGACGGCTACGTACCGGACATGTATGAGGTAGTACATCTTTCAGTGATTACATAATGGTGATAGGCATTTGGTCTCATGAAATGTTGCTATGCAGAGTATTTACAAATTAAACTATCATCTGTTCATGTTGGTTCATGTGTTGAATGTCATTTTTTTCTTCTGTCGAGTAATTTTATGGACCATTATGAATCAAGAAATCGGACTTTGGTGATACGATTGCTAAATAGTTTTTGATTATTGACAATATACAACAGTTGTGTATGTTTAAAGTTAGCAGAGTACAGAAATCTTTCACAAACTAGGTAAATCAAACCCCTTTTTTCAGTTTAACCCCGAGATCCCCATTGACATATCAGACCCAATGTTCCAACTAAAGCCTGTCCCAGAAAGTACACTGTGTTGCCTTTACGCTTGATGTTGCCTCACTGGACGACATTCCCAGCAACGTTATGGCGAAGATCCGCGACTTCAGGAAAATTTGCACTAGAAAACGTAAACATTTTCGTTTTCTTTTAAATTGTTACAATAACACTACATGATATTGATGTATATTTAATTGTGACGCCTTAAGGAAGATCTGATTCTATCTTTACTCATTAGTAACGGCATAGAGAAATATAGTATTATTTACTGTAGCATTTTTTTTTCTATACAAACAATTTGAAACTTACTTCACTGCGCTTCGAAATAGCAATTATTCAGTTTAGTTACAAGTTCATAAATGAGGACTTATTCCCTTCATAGCTGGGAGGCGTGACCTTTTTTTATTCATCAAATATTTAATTCGGGCAGTCAACTGAGAGCCACTAATACTGCCGCACCTTGGAGCAATTGTGTTCTGTATGATTTTCTATATTTACAAGTGAATTTTAAACCCTATCATTTCCTGTCGGCTGCTATATGGCTGTTGAAACTTTTAAACATTTACTTACTTGGTATTAAATGCATCTGTCTATTTTAACCTAAAATGGGGGACATGTCGTGTTTATGTTTTATTTTGAGCTAATAATGATGTATGCAAATTACATTAAAGTTTGATTTCAAGCAATATCCTTTACCTCTGTTACGCTACCTTAAAATTTCCATCGAAATAAGCCCGTTTTGAAGATAAGGTGTGCAATATGTTGCATCTTTATTAAGATCTTTAACATATCTCATGCAGACCAGAGAATGCAATTACTTGCTTATTTCTGAGAAAATTCCGTTCTTGGCAACGTTCTTGTCACGTTATGTGGGCAAATTAGTACACCCGTTACATAATGCACATTAATTAAATTGTGTGATTTCTAAGATGTGTTAATTAACACTTAATGTGCTTGGCAGGAGCTCTCGTGGGGTTTATTTGGCACTAAATGGACTAAAGTTAAAATGCAAGAAACCTAAATTTAAATTTTAAATAAAGGGTTGAACCGGGTTTATGTTTAACGTTTCTGCTACTGAGCTTGTTTCTGTAGCTTTTCGCATAAATATTGATATATACAGCAGTTTTGTGAGTGCTATGTGGAAGCTGTAAAAAGTCGCCCCGCACTTACATTTTATATTGTCATCATTTCAAGTTTTACGGAGACTGAAAACGGTAGCCTTTGGATTACATAATCTTGTTCTATGTCTTTGGCGTTTGCCTAGAGCCATTAAACCGGGTTTATGTTTAAACTTTTTGCTACTGAGCTTGTTTCTGTAGCTTTTCGCATTAATATTGACGTGTGTTATGCAGAAAACGGCAAAAGGTTCAATAGATCTGATAATTTCAAAAAGAAAAGGAGCACATATAATTCTCAAAGGGAGGGGAGAGAGGGTTTCATTATCTATCAAACATACTAATAATGATTATGTGGAAATTATTTTGTTTTCTTTGCAGAAATACCACAAGCTATTCTCCTCACGAAGATTGATACCGTCGATAAAACCGTAGACGAAAGTGTGAAACAAGTGTACTATAGCTCAAAAATTTACGACCTTGTACAGAAAGCGTCCAAACTAATTGGACTTCCGGAGAACCACGTGCTTCCGGTAAAGAACTACAACCGCGAGATGATGCTCGACGATGACGTCAACATTCTGGCACTTCTCGCGCTCCGGCATTTGGCATACTTCGCTGAGGATCACCTGGAAAACGTCCAGATGAAACAGAGTAGATCGGTCAGACGCTTGCAGACGGCAAACCCCATTACAGGAAATCGCACCGGCCCATGTGATTTGGAATCAGCGTCAGAGACCATTTAAAGCTAAACCGTAAAAGACTTGAATATTATGAAAGAAACTTGATGTATATATATAGTCAATTATGTAACATCGATATATATTTCATTAATAAAGTATTTAACAAGACGGTAACGTGTCACATATTTCTAATCAACACGAGACTGATTATTATTCAACCATCCAGTTGACCAAAAAATGGATTTTATTTCGTCAATAAATAATACACCATGGTTGTATAATCCAATGGATTATTTTTACCAACTCTGACAAATAACCTCCGACAATTGATAAGGTGCAGATAAGCTCCAATTCGCGTCATATAAATTCATCTTTATTAATATATTAGAGCCATTATGATCGCTGTAAATAAGGAAGTATTCACCTCTTGATATTGGTAGTTTAGTAATCATATGTGTAAAACAATGGACATTACAGGAAAAGCCTAGTAGCCTAAAGATTTAACAAAGTCCTGTTTTAAGGCAAAAAGACAATGGCAAGGCTAAACAAATACTGAAAGATCGAAACACAACGATATAAAACATAAAAACATTAAAGTATTGTGTCCTACAGTCAGCTGTCCGCACGAGGATCAGTACGCCAGCACGCACCAGTAGCTAAAATCAACAAATGCCAAGTATTATGGATTTAATCGAAATCTTAACAAGGTGGAACGATTTAAAAAATATATATGACAGCGAAGTATGTTGTACACCCCCTCGTTAAAGTCATACTGACAACGATTATACGAGTACCATAAAACAGGATATCAACTCATTATAATATTATTAAATATGATGGACGCGTTTAGGTTTAGTTAATCTGATGACCAACTTGCAAACTTCCGTCTGAAAACCCGTGTTCTTTGCAAATTGGGGTGGGTACAGTTTGTCGTGTTGTTGTTTCGTGTTTCTTGTTTGTGAATGTTTGTTTTCTGTTCTGCATAATTGGCGTCGAACCTGTTCCATTGAACTATGTTTGTGTGTTAACACTCGACTGCTTGACATGTTTCTGTAGTTGTTAATATAAATACTGTCATTGCGAACTTTAATGCAGACAGTGATTTTGCCAAACAAATTAATTTGTGCAGTATATTAATATAATGGCGAGTATAAATGGCGAGTAAACTGGAAGGTACGTTGACGAATACGTTAATGGACGATTTTGTACCTATGACAGAGTCGCAGGTCGAACACGTTTTACATTTGTTCGTTCTAAACGGCACTCCCAACATGGCCACACGACATGCGCAGATTGCAAGCAACTGAATATCTATCTCTTTGATTGAATTACTACAATCAAAGAAGTATTTGTTTATATTATTATTATTATTTGCCAACTTGTTTGTTCTTTGCGTACTATAATGTAACGCTTCATAAATCTAATTAGAACAAACTTTAAAATGTGGCGATGAATAAGCATGAAAACATTTCCGACGGATGGCGTTTTATATCATGGTTCACCTGAAAAAACGTCAAATGACCAAGAGCAGATCAGCTAAAAACATTTTCAAAACAAGTCAGGAAACCGAATTGAATCAGTGTCAAAGAGCATTTAACGCTGAAAATGTAACAGACTAAAATATTGTGAAACAATCCTTCATGTTTAACATTTTCATTTTTTGTGATAGGAAATTATGTGAGAGGGTTACGTAGACATATTTCTTATAATTGAAGAAGACGGGATATATTGCTTTGCACATGTCGGTCGTCGGTCGGTACACCAAAACTTGTGCGAGTGGTAACTCGACAATTCCTGGACGTATGGTCATCAAACTTGACATGAAGCTTAGGCCTGACCAGTAGATGACCCTTTTCGATTTAAGGGATCATCGGGTCAACGGTCAAGGTCACAGCAACCTTTAACGCGAAAAGGTTAACCGAGTGATATCTCAACAATGCCTGGATTTATGATCATCAAATTTGACATTGAGGGAATGACCAGTAGATGACCCTATTACTTTTATAAGTCATCTTATCAAAGGCCAAGGTAACAGTGACCTAAAATGCGAAAGAGTTTTTCGAGTGATTACTCGATAATGCCTGCACCTATGGCCCTCAAACTTGATTTGAGGGTTGGGCCTGACCAGAAGATGACCCCTTTTTATTTAAGGGGTCATGAGGTCAAAGGTGAAGGTCACAGTGACATTGAACGCAAAAAGCCTGTAGGTGTGATAACTCGATAATGCCTGCACCCATGGCCCTCAAACTTGACATTTAGGTTTGGGATGATGACCCATATGGATCTTGAGGTCATAGGTCAAAGGTCAAGGTCATAACTCATATTAATCATTAAAATTTACGTCATATTTAATTATTCCCTGCTGCTAAGAGGATACATTTTATCAGCAAATATCAGTCATCATCTTAACATAACAAAATACATTACCTAATATCCTCACACAAATGGTCATAATCTTAAATCTGCCTCAAAGGCATCCAATGTTAATGACAAATCAGCTGTCATTTCGGTCAATGCATATTTCATGCAATTGTCCAAATAATCCTGACAACAAGGCGCTTAATGTGGCATAATGTTAGACAAATATATCTTGTTAAACTTCTAGTTTATGACTATATTTGATGTTGTAGCATAGATTTTCATTAGCTTCTAGTAGTACTTCAGAGATTGTTTACTGAACCTGGGATGTATATCTTGTGTGAAGATGATAAATCATATCTTAAATTGCGACTTTCTCCGGACAATTGGCGGGAACAATAGCTGGTCATATGGCACGACGGCACAAGCACTTACAACAATCTAGCTTTGGAAAAAACACCTTTGTTGACTCGCTCTTGTTTAGTTTTCCCGGTAATGCATCTGAAAACACTTATTACATCATAATTTTATACTATGATATCGAAATTGCAGAAAAAATACAGTTATAGCATAAAAAGTATTTTGGTTTAAGTGGGGTTGGAACCAACGCCGGTAAAGAAGTTAAGAAGTATTTTGTATACGTTATGTTCATGAACTTTAGGCAATAGCTGACCCTACAAAATAATCTTATCACTCAACGTTTATCTTTTATAGCAGTTTTTCTTTCTGGTAAGTGGTCCCAGTATAATTATTATAAACAACATCTATAAGTAGTATATTGCATTAGTTATGTACATGACAGTTCGGATGTAAATAAAGAGGGTATAGATCATCTTTCTTTGTTCTTTTATATTTTGACAAAAAAAGAAAAGTATACGGTATAGGAAAATAGGATGATATGTTAGCTGAAATATTAAGTCGTGAAGATTGCAATGACGGTTACACGTTACCAACATGTTACAGTTGGTTTGAGTGATCGTTCAGTATACATGTTTTTGAATTATTGTTTAATAAAAAACGTTACACTTCTCCTGGTAGCTTTTCGAATGGTTGCACAGCTTAACACTCCTTCCCTGTTCTTACATTGTGATAAAGTTTTCCTCTGATGATTTAAATGAAAAGAAAGAACTCTATTCAAATAAATATTCGTCATAAAAACAAGAAAGAATATAAGTTGCTGGATTTATAAAAATAATTCGAACCAATAGATCCACCAATTTATATTCTATTTTGTTTTTAAGACAAATATCATGCGTCTCGTGAAATTAGAATCTGCAAAAATCCACTCGAATAGAATACAACCTCCCGGATCAAAACGCAGTACCAATAACCCTATTTTACCACATGTATACTTCTGAAAATATGTGATAGTTTCATAAAACAAGAAACAAGATATGTCATGGGATAAAATGTATTATCACTAGATAGTTTTTTTGAAAAAAGGTCAAGTAAATGTCATAGTGTTGGTGTCGGCGTCGTCACTGGCGTAGTGTATAACCGTGACCCTTCGTCATATCTGTAAAAAACTGTTCAAGATAGACACATACAACTTTCAACTTTCAAAACGTGCAAGCATAAACACGTTTTGAAAACCGAACTATTTCTTCCGACATGCAAAAACCAGCATTATATATAACTCTGACCAAGAAATTGATACAAGAAGACGGATGCAATAAAGCAAAATTACCAACAAATAAAACAGATATTTCAATTACTTGGTAATTACAACCCCAAAACAAAAACAAATCGCATGATATTAGATAAAACCGTTTCACGGCTATTACATGTGATAATACGGACATGTGGAGTATTGTGAAACAATACCAGTACGTATATTGTTTATGTTAACCTACCTTGCCATTCAATTAATTCCCTTTAGAAGTATATATGTACCATGCCAAGGCTAGCTTATCCTCCAGATGTATACAACAGTTTCCTTCTTGGCTACTTAGTGATTGGTTTATAAATGATTGGCAATAATTGTAAGTAGAGAAATATTCTACATTAATTAATATATCGTTAAATATAATTATACTTCTGTTTTCCCTTTACAATGTATAGCAATGAATTTTGCCACTTCTTTTCCTTTCCTCCTCTTTTAAATTTCTTCACAGCTTCCCATATAATAGAAGGCGGAACAGGTTTGATTTGATGCTCTAGAGCTCATAAATTTAATATTCCTGTTGCTATGATAGATAGATCGGTAAGAGTTTAGCATGCCGCTAGGACAAGCAGGTTTTAAACCCTTTAGAAATATCATATACTAGAATATACTTGTATTACTTATTTTAAGGTAATATATGTGATACTAGCTTTTAAGTACTTACTGTGTTCTTTAATTCTCCAATTGTCCTTTCATTAAACCAGTTTTGTAAAACGAAATTTAACATTTGCCCAACCGTTATGGCAGCACTCAACATTTCAGGAAATATCGCTAGGCTAAATGTTAGTGTTTAAAAATCGCACTCCATTTGCTATCGATAATCGAATAGAATCGGACCAAGCATTTCGATTTATTATCGGACCATAATCGAAAGTTCATAATATAATAAAATAAAATGTAAATAAAAACTTTTAGTAGCATCATGTGTGATGTTCTTTCGTCAAGTTAGCGTATTTCTTTTCAGATCATTCGAATAATTTATTCGTTTTTTTTTTTAAATCTACGCCGGAATTTTGTGTTGCTGACAGTTTTACACCTACCATTGCTTTTAATTAAAACGAAATAAAACAATTATTTTCATAGATACTGAATGCCGTTTTTTTGCTGAGAACTGAAAACGTAGTATATTTAAACAATAATGTACATACGTATCACATTCGCATGCGAAAAGCAATATGCACACAAGTACCTAGCTAACTGCCTGAAGATATTCGTTTTTGATAATAATTCGTGTTGACTAGCATCATTTTAAAGGGACTCATTCACGTTTTAGAGGGTCAGACATAATTTTTATAGGGTGTGACATGTGAACAATATGCTTGTAGCAATATTAAAACATTTTCAAAAGTTTACATTAGCTCCTTTTTTTAATAAGTAATAAATATTGTGACAACATATGCTCTGTTTTGCCGAAAAATATGAGTAACGCTTTTCAAAATGGAATAACTTTAGTATTGAATTTATTAAATTCTGTTCAAATGAGTATTTGTTCGTTGCTGTTTGATCTTTCATAAAAGTAAATAAATGTTCTCAAATCCATGACAAATAATTGCCAAAATAAAGTCTGTGAGCGAGAACCTTTAAACGTGTCGCAACTCGAAGCAGTTATCTTAACATAAGCTACGAGCCAGTATTTACTTCCGGGTACAGCTACTTTTCGTTTCGATTTCTGAAAATTATAAGATACTAGAATAGGTTCAATGTGCAAGAAGGTTGCTCGATAAACATAAAGAAGGTAAACTTTTCGTTGTATGTTAAGGATCATGTTTGTTTGCGTGCAAATATTAATATGTAATACCTTGTTTCATCAAAGGTGCAATTGATAGAACGTTTATGTAGCTGTTACTCGGTAGATGATTCTAACAATAAAAACAAAAAGTTATGTATTGTTTAAAATATACTACAAAATCAACATATGGATCTTATTGTTCACTCGGTTTTAATCATAAAGAACGAATGTTTAACACTTTAATTGCCAGATAATCGTCTTTTAAATTTTAGATTTTAAGAAAAATATACATAACACTGCGAATTTCAAAACTAGGTCAGCTTTAATTTATTTCTTCCTTCATTTAATTTACACTTCCTTTACAGAAACACAAATGGCGGGCAAGCTGAACGATTCAGATATGGACCAACTTGAGCAGTGGATTGGGTCAGGTCCGAAGACGTTCACGCTTTTGTACAGCATCACACGGGACGGCTGTGACGCGACGACATTCCACCAGAAGTGTGACGCGCAGGGACCAACAGTCACCGTCCTGTACAATCCACAGGGTTCCGTCTACGGGGGATATGCCGGCGAAAGCTGGAAGCAAAGTGGAAACTACACTGATGACAAAGACGCTTTTTTGTATCAATTAAAGTTTTCAGGAACTGATAGAAAGACGAAGTTTCCCGTCGTAAGTTCAGGTCATGGCCTTTGTTGTAAAGTTGCATACGGTCCAACATTCGGTGGCGGTCATAACTTGTATACATTTAGCAATACTGTCACATTGTCAAACGGTGTTTTTCCATTGAACGGATGTGTGCGTTTCGGTGACTCTTGCTACCAGATGACGGGCGTATCTTCGAAAGTTTCTTCGTGGCCTGATATCAACAATGATACCATGAATGTGTCGGAGTTGGAAGTCTATAAAGTAGCAGGCCAGTATTCGTCCGTATAAAGACTTATTTTAACCAACCAAAAAAACACCATGTTTTATTATTCATATTTGAGAGTAACTGCAAACCCTTTAAGAGTTATAAACGTTTGCTCGAAAGTTCCAACGAATGCATTTTTTCTATAGACCGATTCGGGAGAGTGTTTATCTTAATCACTGACAGTGTTTAATATTAGGATTTAGAGTGTAATCTTTAGTTTAAACTTGAAAAATACATATGCATTTATCGAAATATTTTAACCCAAATAATCGTGTCCTAAATTTTTATGTATTTTATTTTTTACAGACGGACAACGAAAAATGGTGCTGCCCAAACCGTGGACACGAACACCTGAATTGAATGAAAAGGTATGTGTAAGAAAGATTCTTTTTGGATAAAGTATCGAACAATATTTCCTGACAATTAAGAATAATTATACAATGATCATGTATTAAGATCACCTGTTTACATGCACAATGTTTCCAAATGAACGTACATTTTGTTAACGTGATATTGATATGTCCAGTTCCTTCGCGAAGTAACCGAGGAAATGGAGAACATGTCACCGGTTATTGAGACACTGAACGCTTACCGCATCCTGCTGCTTGGTCCCGTGGGTTCCGGAAAGTCAAGCTTCTGCAACACCGTGACTTCCGTCTTCCGAGGCAGGATTACGCAGAGGGCCATCTGCGGCTCTGGAGATCGCAGCACAACCACACTGGTAATGCTTATGAACTTAACACTAACGACGTTCATTAATTTTCTTTATGTGAGAACGTGTATAATTGTTTCCGTATTTAAATATATCGTTTATGGATTAAGTATGTTTGATCTAAAATTAACATAAAATATGAAATGTAAATAGTTTTTTATGAACTGTTGATTATTACTTAGGTTTTAAAGACTGCATTTCCCATACGAGCAAGATCAATCTCCAACAATACTGACCAATTGCATTTTGTTTATGCAGAAAAACTATTTCATTTTGTACGAAAATATGACAAATACCTTTTTTAGTACCAGCCGTACAATATAAGGACAAAGAAAGGCGCTGACCTAAAGATGTTGATTTGTGACACTCGGGGTCTGGAAGACAACACAGGCATAGGTCCGATAGACGTTAACTTCCTGGTGGATGGGCATGTACCGGACATGTATGAGGTAGTACATTTTTCATTACATAATGGTGATAGGCATTTGGTCTCATGAAATGTTGCTATGCAGAGTATTTACAAATTAAACTATCATCTGTTCATATTGGTTCATGTGTTGAATGTCATTTTTTTCTTCTGTCGAGCTATTGTATGGACCATTGTGAATCAAGAAATCGGACTTTGGTGATACGATTGCTAAATAGTTTTTGATTATTGACAATATACAACAGTTGTGTATGTTTAAAGTTAGCAGAGTACAGAGTTCTTTCACAAACTAGGTAAATCAAACCCTTTTTTTCAGTTTAACCCTGAGATCCCCATTGACATATCAGACCCAGAGTTCCAACTGAAGCCAGACCTGTCCCAGAAAGTACACTGTGTTGCATTTACGCTTGATGCCGCCTCACTGGACGACATTCCCAGCAACGTTATGGCGAAGATCCGCGACTTCAGGAAAATTTGCACTAGAAAACGTAAACATTTTCATTTTCTTTTAAATTGTTACAATAACACTACATGATATTGATGTATATTTAATTGTGACGCCTTAAGCAAGATCTGATTCTATCTTTACTCATTAGTAACGGCATAGAGAAATATAGTATTATTTAGTTTGTTGTTTTGACTGTAGCATTTGTTGTTTTTTTCTATACAAACAATTTGAAACTTACTTCACTGCCCTTCGAAATAGCAATTATTCAGTTTAGTTACAACTTCATAAATGAGGATTTTTTCCCTTCATAGCTGGAAGGCGTGACCTTTTTTTATTCATCAAATATTTAATTCGGGCAGTCACCTGAAAGCCACTAATACTGCCGCACCTTGGGGCAATTGTGTTCTGTATGATTTTTTTTTATATTTAAAGGTGAATTTTAAACCCTATCATTTCCTGCCGTTTGCTATATGGCGGTTGAAACTTTTAAACATTAACTTACTTGGTATTAAATGCATCTGTCTATTTTAACCTAAAATGGGGACATGTCATGTTTATGTTTTATTTTGAGCTAATAATGATGTATGCAAATTACATTAAAGTTTGATTTCAAGCAATATCCTTTACCTCTGTTACGCTACCTTAAAATTTCCATCGAAATAAGCCCGTTTTGAAGATAAGGTTCATATTGTGCAATATGTTGCATCTTTATTAAGATCTTTAACATATCTCATGCAGACCAGAGAATGCAATTACTTCCTTATTTTTTGAGAAAATTCAGTTCTTGGCAACGTTCTTGTCACGTTATGTGGGCAAATTAGTATATCCGTTACAAAATGCACATTAGTTAAATTGTGTGATTTCTAAGAAGTGTTAATTAACACTTTATGTTCTTGGCAAGAGCTCTCGCGGGGTTTATTTGGCACTAAATGGACTAAAGTTGAAATGCAAGAAGCCTAATTTTAAATTTTAAATAAAGGGTTGAACCGGATTTATGTTTAAACTTTTTGCTACTTGTTCCTGTAGCTTTTCGCATAAATATTGATATATACAGCAGTTTTGTGAGTGCTATGTGGAAGCTGTAAAAAGTCGCCCCGCACTTACATTTTATATTGTCATCATTTCAAGTTTTACGGAGACCAAAAACGGTAGCCTTTGGTTTACATAATCTTGTTCTATGTCTTTGGCGTTTGCCTAGAGCCATTATACCGGGTTTATGTTTAAACTTTTTGCTACTGAGCTTGTTTCTGTAGCTTTTCGCATTAATATTGACGAGTGTTATGCAGAAAACGGCAAAAGGTTCAATAGATTTGATAATTTTAAAAAGAAAAGGATCACATATAATTCTCAAAGGGAGGGGAGAGAGGGTTTCATTATCTATCAAACATACTAATAATGATTATGTGGAAATTATTTTGTTTTCTTTGCAGAAATACCACAAGCTATTCTCCTCACGAAGATTGATACCGTCGATAAAACCGTAGACGAAAGTGTGAAACAAGTGTACTATAGCTCAAAAATTTACGACGTTGTACAGAAAGCGTCCAAACTAATTGGACTTCCGGAGAACCACGTGCTTCCGGTAAAGAACTATAACCGCGAGATGATTCTCGACGATGACGTCAACATTCTGGCACTTCTCGCGCTCCGGCAGTTGGCATACTTCGCTGAGGATCACCTGGAAAACGTCCAGATGAAACAGAGTAGATCGGTCAGACGCTTGCAGACGGCAAACCCCATTACAGGAAATCGCACCGGCCCAGGTGATTTGGAATCAGCGTCAGAGACCATTTAAAGCTAAACCGTAAAAAACTTGAATATTATGAAAGAAACTTGATGTATATATATAGTCAATTATGTAACATCGATATATATTTCATAAAACAAGTATTTATCAAGACGGTAACGTGTCACATATTTCTAATCAACACGAGGCTGATTATTATTCAACCATCCAGTTGACCAAAAAATGGATTTTATTTCGTCAATAAATAATACACCATGGTTGTATAATCCAATGGAGTATTTTTACCAACTCTGACAAATAACCCCCGACAATTGATAAGGTGCAGATAAGCTCCAATTCGCGTCATATAAATTCATCTTTATTAATATATCAGAGCCATTATGATCGCTGTAAATAAGGAAGTATTCACCTCTTGATATTGGTAGTTTAGTAATCATATGTGTAAAACAATGGACACTACAGGAAAAGCCTAGTAGCCTAAAGATTTAACAAAGTCCTGTTTTAAGGCAAAAAGACAATGGCAAGGCTAAACAAATACTGAAAGATCGAAACACAACGATATAAAACATAAAAACATTAAAGTATTGTGTCCTACAGTCAACTGTCCGCACGAGGATCAGTACGCCAGCGCGCACCAGTAGCTAAAATCAACAAATGCCAAGTATTATGGATTTAATCGAAATCTTAACAAGGTGGAACGATTTAAAAAAATATATATGACAGTAATGTTTTAACAGCGAAGTAAGTTGTACACCCCCTCGTTAAAGTCATACTGACAACGATTATACGAGTACCATAAAAAAAGGATATCAACTCATTATAATATTATTAAATATGATGGACGCGTTTAGGTTTAGTTAATCTGATGACCAACTTGCAAACTTCCGTCTGAAAACCCGTGTTCTTTGCAAATTGGGGTGGGTACAGTTTGTCGTGTTGTTGTTTCGAGTTTCTTGTTTGTGAATGTTTGTTTTCTGTTCTGCATAATTGGCGTTGACCATGTTTCATTAAATTGTATGTGTGTGTTTGTGTATGTGTGTGTGTTAACACCCGACTGCTTGACATGTTTCTGTAGTTGTTAATATAAATACTGTCATTGCGAACTTTAATGCAGACAGTGCTTTTGCCAAACAAATTAATTTGTGCAGTATATTAATATAATGGCGAGTATAAATGGCGAGTAAACTGGAAGGTACGTTGACGAATGCGTTAATGGACGATTTTGTACCTATGACAGAGTCGCAGGTCGAAGACGTCTTACATTTGTCCGTTCTGAACGGCACTCCCAACATGGCCACAAAACATGCGCAGATTGCATGCAACTGAATATCTATCTCTTTGATTGAATTACTACAATCAAAGAAGTATTTGTTTATATTATTATTATTATTATTATTATTATTATTATTATTATTATTATTTGCCGACTTGTTTGTTCTTTGCGTACTATAATGTAACGCTTCATAAATCTAATTAGAACAAACTTTAAAATGTGGCGATGAATAAGCATGAAAACATTTCCGACAGATGGCGTTTTATATCATGATTCACTTGAAAAAAGGTCAAATGACCGAGAGCAGATCAGCTAAAAACATTTTCAAAACATGTCAGGAAGCTGAATTGAATCAGTGTCAAAGAGCATTTAACGCTGAAAAAGTAACAGACTAAAATATTGTAAAACAATCCTTCATGTTTAACATTTTCATTGTTTGTGGTAGGAAAGTATGTGAGAGGGTTACGTGAGACATATTTCTTATAATGCATCCTTCGAAGAAGATGGGATATATTGCTTTGCACATGTCGGTTGTCGGTCGGTAGACCAAAACTTGTCCTAGTGATAAATCGACAATTCCTGGACGAATGGTCATCAAACTTGACATGCCTGACCAGTAGATGACCCTTCTTGATTTAAGGGATCATCGGGTCAAATGTCAAGGGCACAGCAACCTTTAATTAACTCGAAAAGGTTAACCGAGTGATATCTCAACAATGCCTGGATTTATGATCATCAAATTTGACATTGAGGGAATGACCAGTAGATGACCCTATTACTTTTATAAGTCATCTTATCAAAGGCCAAGGTCACAGTGACCTAGAATGCGAAAGGGTTTTTCGAGTGATTACTCGACAATGCCTGCACCTATGGCCCTCAAACTTGATTTGGGGGTTGGGCCTGACCAGAAGATGACCCCTTTTTATTTAAGGGGTCATGAGGTCAAAGGTGAGGGTCACAGTGACATTGAACGCAAAAAACTTGTCTGTGTGATAACTCGATAATGCCTGCACCCATGGCCCTCAAACTTGACATTTAGGTTTGGGATGATGACCCATATGGATCTTGAGGTCATAGGTCAAAGGTCATGGTCATAACTCATATTAATCATTAAAATTTACGTCATATTTAATTATTCTCTGCTGCTAAGAGGATACATTTTATCAGCAAATATCAGTCATCATCTTAACATAACAAAATACTTTACCTAATATCCTCACACTGTAATGGTCATAATCTTAAATCTGCCTCAAAGGCATCCCATGTTAATGACAAATCAGCTGTCATTTCGGTCAATGCATATTTCATGCAATTGTCCAAATAATCCTGACAACAAGACGCTTAATGTGGCATAATGTTAGACAAATATATCTTGTTTAACTTTTAGTTTATGACTATATTTGATGTTGTAGCATTTCATCATGTGTCATTGTTGAGTTGATAATGACCCCGGTGTTTAGATTTTCATTAGCTTCTAGTAGTACTTCAGAGATTGTTTACTGAACCTGGGATGTATATCTTGTGTGAAGATGATAAATCATATCTTAAATTGCGACTTTCTCCGGACAATTGGCGGGAACAATAGCTGGTCATATGGCACGACGGCACAAGCACTTACAACAATCTAGCTTTGGAAAAAAACACCTTTGTTGACTCGCTCATGTTTTGGGACGAAAAATTAGTTTTCCCGGTAATGCATCTGAAAACACTTATTACATCATAATTTTATACTATGATATCGAAATTGCAGAAAAAAATACAGTTATAGCATAAAAAAGTATTTTGGTGTAAGTGGGGTTCGAACCAACGCCGGTAAAGTCAGGAAAAATTGAGTTATCAGCCGGCTAGTCAACACGGCCACCGGGACTAACAAATTATTTGTTGATATGTTGACATGTTAGGGATACATTGATAACATCACGTGATAATGTCAATCAACAAATCACGCAACACCACAGCCGTTATTAATTGTAAATTGCGCTACTAACGCCTATGACTATTGTGGTCTTCAGAGACGACATTTGAGCAAAAATCAACATTTGCTGAAGGGTTCAAGCTTTTGGTATTTTTGTTTTAACACTCCT
The DNA here is from genome assembly GCF_026914265.1 of Mya arenaria. Taxonomy (NCBI): domain Eukaryota; kingdom Metazoa; phylum Mollusca; class Bivalvia; order Myida; family Myidae; genus Mya; species Mya arenaria. The sequence goes on along the minus strand of NC_069138.1, from coordinate 45,520,299 downwards.
GATGATTTGCCACACTTTATTTCGTAATTAAAAAGTGCATTTTACAAACCGTGAGCGAGTAACTTTAATGAAAAGGTACAGCGTGGATTAATTCGAAGTACATACATTGATAGCCAAACGTGTGTGTGTGTGTGAAAACACTCCAAGTCCAATTGAGCAATGTTTATCATCTAGCTGACCTACAAAATAATCGAATCACTCAACGTTTATCTTTTTATAGCAATTTTGGAAAATAGCATTTCTTTTACTTTCGGTTTTGCAACCTTGAAAAATCCATTAAGTTTAAGGATTTTCGTTCTAGTAAGTGGTTCAGATATTATTATAGTAAACAAAATCTATAAGTAGTATTTGTTTAAGTGATGTACATGAACGTTAGGAAGTAGCTGACCTATACTCCAGGTTTATCTTTTTATAGCAATTTTGGAAAATCGCATTTCTTTTACTTTCGGTTTTGCAACCTTTTCATTAAGTTTAAGGATTTTCGTTCTGGTAAGTGGTTCAAATATTATTATAGTAAACAAAATCTATATTAAGAAGTATTTTGTATACGTTATGTTCATGAACGTTAGGCAATAGCTGACTCTACAAAATAATCTTATCACTCAACGTTTATCTTTATAGCAGTTTTTCTTTCTGGTAAGTGGTTCCAGTATAATTATTATAAACAACATCTATAAGTAGTATATTGCATTAGTTATGTACATGACAGTTCGGATGTAAATAAAGAGGGTATAGATCATCTTTCTTTGTTCTTTTATATTTTGACAAAAAAAGAAAAGTGTACGGTATAGGAAAATAGGATGATATGTTAGTTGAAATATTAAGTCGTGAAGATTGCAATGACGGTTACACGTTACAGTTGGTTTGAGTGATCGTTTAGTATACATGTTTTTGAATTATTGTTTAATAAATAACGTTACACTTCTCCTGGTAGCTTTTCGAATGGTTGCACAGCTTAACACTCCTTCCCTGTTCATACATTGTGATAAAATTTTCCTCTGATGATTTAAATGAAAAGAAAAACTCTATTCAAATAAATATTCGTCATACAAACAAGAAAGAATATAACTTGCAGGATTTATGAAAATAATTCGAAACAATAAATCCACCAAGTTATATTCTATTTTGTTTTATGACAAATATCATAAAGGCTTGCGTCTCGTGAAATCAGAATCTGCAAAAATCTCGAGTAGAATACAACCTCCCGGATCAAAACGCAGTACTAATAACCCTATTTTACCACATGTATACTTCTGAAAATATGTGATAGTTACATAAAACCGGAAACAAGAAATGTCATGAGATAAAATGTATTATCACTAGATAGTTTTTTTAAAAAAAGGTCAAGTAAATGTCATAGTGTTGGTGTCGGCGTCGTCACCTGCGTAGTGTATAAACGTGACCCTTCGTCATATCTGAAAACCAACTGTTCAAGATAGACTCATACAACTTTCAACTTCTACAGTTGTATAGAAACACCATTGTAGCATAAAGTTTTAAGACTTGAAAAACGTGCAAGCATAAACACGTTTTGAAAACCCAAATATCTCTTCCGACATGCAAAAAAAAACATCATTATATATAACTCACCAAGAAATTGATACAAGAAAACGGATTGCAATAAAGTAAAATTACCAACAAATAACACAGATATTTCAATTACTTGGTAATTACAACCTCAAAACAAGAAGATTTTGAAAACCAACCTAGCAAAACTTGCTTTTCAATTCTAATTCATGACCATCGTGGTTTAAACATCTTCCACGGCTATTTTTGCTGACCGGCAATTTACCATAAACCTCATGAATTGTGTGTTTCATGAATGATGTACGCTTCCATATTTGTTTTTTTACTGCCACAGGTTAATGGGACCGGCAAAGTAAAACGCAAATACCACACTGCAGTATATCGCAACAATGGCGGGTGAAATGGATGGAAAGTTGACGGAGGCGAAAATGGATGTTTTGGAGATTATGATCGGGTCTGGTCCGAAGACGTTCACGTTGATCTACAGCATCACGCGCGACGGCTGCAATACGACGACGTTCCACCAGAAGTGTGACAACCAGGGACCTACCATCACCGTCTTGTACAACCCGCAGGGTTCCGTCTACGGGGGATATGCAGGCTTGTATTGGAATAGTAACGGAGCGTTTATCAATGACCCGAAAGCATTCTTGTTTCAATTGAAGGCTTCAGGAAAAAAAGTGGAAAGGAGATTCAATATAAAAGATTTCGGCAATGCGTACTACGGGGACGGTTCGTATGGGCCAACATTTGGAGAGGGACATGATTTGTACACGTTCAACGGCACGATAAATCCATCGAACGGCGTGTTTGCTCTGAATGGCAGTTCGAACTTTGGCTACACTTACGACATTCATGGATTGCAAGCAGCTGATATCACGAACGGGAACATGAATGTCACGGAACTAGAAGTGTACAAAATTACAGGTAAAGTTAATATTTATTTAATTATAAGCAGTCCAGTGTTTTTGAAATAACCGTTAACACTCCAGGACCTTCAGTTTGTTATTTGCTTGACGTACATGACGAGATTAGTTTAACCTACATGCATCCTTTACCTTTCGATTTATACAATGAATATCAACGCTTTTAATACTGTGTATTTCCAGAAGGCGCAAGACGACTTGTTCTTCCGAATCCATGGCGAAAATCTCCCGAATGGAACAAAAACGTATGCATCAAAGTGATGAAATAATAATATATCAAGTTTACATTATACACACGTACGTATTTTCGTATTTTCTTGAATTATATGAGTTAGTAAAAGTAAGAGTTTAGCAAATAAGACAAAGCTAAGATTCAGGCAGCATAACTAAACAGCTCATGACAAAGTTAAGTATCGTACTTAAAGGTGTATTATTTTCAGTTCCTCCAAGAGCTTTCACAGGAAGTTGAGTCCCTGAAACCGCCAGACGACCTAAAGATTCAAGAATTTCGAATTCTGCTGCTTGGCCCCGTGGGATCTGGGAAGTCCAGCTTCTGTAACACTGTGACTTCGGTCTTCCGGGGGAGAATCACGCAAACAGCCAATTGCGGGAAGGCGGCGCACAGCATTACTTCTGTGGTACGTGATGAATACAATTTTAAAATGTTTATAATTTGCCGGCCTGTATATCGTATTTTAATATCATTGAGTTCAACCATCAATATAAAGTATACAGTAAAACACCGCTATTTCGAAGTCGTCGAGACCAAGCTAAATACTTCGAAATAAACATTGAGAGAAATAATCCGAAGTTCCACCAACGATTGTCTCCGAAATCCGGCGCATCCGAATTCAACTCTACTGGCGTCACAAAATATTTGTGTCGTGAAATTTCAAATGGCTGCATTATACCATATGTAAAGCGATATTTAATAAAATTCCGAAACATATATTTTTTTATTATTTTATTTACACAAATAATAATATAATAGTAACATTTATATATACCCGGAACACTTAAAACAATCACCATTCAGTCTTTCTTGAAGAACGCTGTTATGTCCTGCTGCACTGCGTTGTATCAAATAATATCACTCAACATTAATCTCTCTATGCATTCGATACCCTTGTTTGCTCCATACACGCGCCAATTAACCCAAGGCATTCCTTAAACCGCGATAATTGCACCATATTATAACGTATTGGTTTGTCACGGCGATGTCAGTGTGGGTGTGAAAACACAACAAAGCGAGGAGCATGGGTCGTCTGCTAGCGGATTAGAAAATTACATCGACTATTTTTTGTGCACAGTTTCGAATTCGAAATAAAGACTGATAAATACACGTGAATATTAAGTTCGAAAAATCGAATTCATTCATTTTCTCACATGTTATACCCTGTGTCCGGTTTAATATAATCATAACTGTTGGTTCTGTACTGCACATGTATCATATAATATCAATTTAATTCCGCATCATTGTAAATAATTTAGAATCTAATAACAACAATAAGTTCTTAATTGGAAATATTCCAGCAAAAATTTCGTTTATATCCTATAAATTGAAACTTACATGAATAAATGAATAAGGTAGATCTAATTACCTTTTCATTTAAAGCTGCACTCTCACAGATTTACCATTTTTACAACATTTTTAGTTTTTGTCTTGCAAAGAGCAAATTTTTGCGTACATATCTGCAATCCAATGATATAAGATCAGTAACTGAAGGTTTAAGAAAAATGCATAAAACATCAATTTCTGAACATAAATATAAAAATCTGCAACCTATTTTTCTTGTCAGCAGTCTTATTGAATTGGTTTCCATTGATTTTCGCTCGCTCCAAGACAAATAGTAAAAAAAAAGTTGTCAAAACCTTCAATCTGTGAGAGTGCAGCTTTAATTCATAGAGGATAAAGTGATATTTCCACTTTATATTATGAACAAAGTTCTTAAAATATTTGTCACTTTCCAATTAAAACTATGACGTCTTCTAATCGAGTGTGACGCCACCATTTGAAAGGATACAAATTTCGTTAACAAGTATAGTGCTTATGTTGTGATTCATACTGGATTTCAACTCAGTATTCATTCAACATATACACGGAATTAAAAAATAGCATATATACTTCATCTTAATTTATTCCGGGTACAACATTTCTTGCAATGCATGCACGGCAGTGGTTCCGTTTATATGTGACCGGGAGCAAGAGTGTGGACATCGTACATGACAACACCACATGGTCTTCACAGAACAAACATGCATTTGGTTGTGATTCTGTATAAGTGCAGTAAATATAGCTACGAAATGAAATTTTAGTATTCAACGCTCTTAAAGAAAAAATTAAAATATGTGGTTATATGTTTATTATTAGGGCTCATAGAATGGAATTTTCGAAAGTTTTTTTTTCATTGTCATATCCTAAAGATTGCGACAGAAAAGTGATGAACACTACTTTTTGAATTTTTAGTACAAGCCGTTCATTGTGCGTACAAAAAAGGGTGGGCGTCTGCACTTCCGGTTGTGTGATAGCCCGGGGATGGAGGAGAGCCAGGGACTCGAGGCTGTGGAGACCAACTTCTTGTTGGACGGACACGTGCCGGAAATGTATGAGGTACGATCATCCTTACATTTCAAAGCATTCCAATAGTACCAACTGTTCCCTTTAAAGAAAGCATGTATTGTCTTTGGTTCAGATAACAATAATGTAGGTCTCTTAAAACTAACAAATACAGTAGCTAAACCCGCATGTCAACTTATTTTAAGTAACTGTTGACTATCTTCGTGGAAGTAGATTTCATTTAACTGAGTAGTATAAATGTTTATGATTTAATCAAGCAAAAAAGTGAATTTAATAACACTGTCGTCCGGTCGTGGAATGTTTATTCCCGTTTTATAATAATGACTTGTGGTTTAATGTTTAATGGTTCTTCGCTCCCATTAGCTCTATTGTGACTCGACCCCACCGTGTACCATCATGACTTAAAGAAAACTTTAATGCAAAAGTGACATGAATTAGAAGTGACGGCAATTTCCAGACACATTTCAAATGATTCGAAAAAAACAGAGTTGAGACTATAGCTTGAGACAACGGTTAAATGGTCAAACTTTTATTGAAATGTTCTAAATATTCTATAACAGGCAACAACGAAAATGAGTTGAAATTAAGTTCTTTCAATGCCAAATGAAAGTGCAATCATTATCTTAAACTCATTCGTAAACCAATAATTTGTAAAAGGAGTCAAGCGAGAATTATAACTTTAAGGTTAATCGAAAGAATTGAAACCTAAAAAAAAATATAAGGAAACAAGTCAAAAGGCGAAAATAAAAAACTCCCCTACCAGAATATAAACAGATATTTTATTCACAATTTCAAGTTGCTTGTAGTTTGTCTGAAGTTAAACCTGTTTAAATCAACTTCTTTTCTGTATATTTCAGTGCAAATTAAACGGGAAGTTAACAAACTTTTGCCTCAAACAACCTTCTTACTGATTTAAACAAATACAAATTCACCTGTTAGTATATCAGTGGTCAACATTATATTGTGTCTAATAAGAAGGTAGAATTTCTGCAGTTGTTCTGTACATTTATATCAGTAAAACAGCAGTCAGGTGTTATTGATTTTACTCAGGTTAAGCGGTAGATATAAACAGTTAGTGGGTAGTTAACAAAATGAAATGTACACCACTACACACTTTAATATTTGTTTGAAGTTCAGAAATGAAGATGAAACTTTTTGGGGCAAAGCTTTACTTTTTACACAAACTACCACAAGAAGGTTAAAACGCTAACATTTTAATGCCAACAAAAGATGACGACCATAGCCTTGGAGTAATTTTGTTGGATAAGTCCCGCTAGAAGTCGTTAGGTCTAAACACATTTTCCCTTCATTTTCCCTGCCGTTTGATTTGAAATTTACGCGTAGAAAACATTCATGATAAAAAAGTTATTTTCCCTCCCGTTTTAAAGGCGAAAAAACGCACACACACATATATGTTTGTTTCTGTTTCCATTACTTCTGGAATATATGTCGAAAATCGTTTAATACAATTCTTCTGAAAGCGTTAACACCGTGTTAAACTATATAATATCATAATATATCTGCCCGCAGTTCAACCCAGCAACCCCTATCTCCATGAGCGACCCCGGTTTTATCGTAAAGCCGGGCCTCAGCCAGCGTGTCCATTGTGTGGTGTACGTGCTGGACGCTACTACAGTGGAGGACATATCGGCCAACATGAAAGACAAACTCAGTAGGCTCAGGAAGCTCGGAAACCAGAAAGGTATAAATGCATATGTTTATTAAATGCTTTTCGGTGGTTTACAGGGATTTATCAGTGAAATATCACATTGGTATTTTTCACTTTTTGAAATTTCAGCCCGTACTGGGTTCCATATCAAACGTCAGAGCGCACAGGGCTGGGACACAATTTCAATGACGTCATTTCCGAAAGAACTTTACGTGCGAATACAAACACAAATTGACGCGTTTGTCTGATCGAGTGTTACAAATGACTAGTTCCAATATAAGGCATATAATAAAAAGAAAATAACAAACGTTTGTTTCATTGCCAGAAAGCAACATATTTTACCTCCTCGTGAACACCAAAAGTGAATCTTTCAACCGAAGATACGCCACTTGTGAAATATAAATTTTGGCTCTCACTCACTAAAACAAACACTTATCATCTATATAAATAACGTAAGGGAGTTCATCCTGCAAATTTCATCTTTCGGTTGTATTCAAATAATCGCCATACTTCTGGTAAACATATTCTAACTGTTTTATGGAGCTTGAAGAAAGTGACATGAAACGTTATAATACGACATATTTCAAAATACAATAGCTTAAAACAAAAAAAAATATAAACTTGAAAAAATTCTGAATGTATTTTTAAAGCAATAAAATAACCGTATTAAAAATCAGTTTGTTTCTTCAGAAATTCCCCAAGCTGTTCTGTTGACCAAGATCGACCTTGTTGATACGGAAGTGGCGGGAAATCCCGGGAGCGTGTTTACGAGCGGAAACGTAGAGAACAAGGTGCGCGCTGCTTCGGAACTCTTCGGTCTACCAAGAAACCACGTGCTCCCGGTCAAGAACTACGAGGATGAGATGTTGCTGGAAGATGGCGTCAACATTCTGGCGCTGCTGGCCCTCCGCCAGGTGTTGTACTTCGCCGAGGACTTCCTGGAGTCGTGTCACATTTCAGAAGAGGGCCGGGAGACGATAGTGAGCGATACCGAGAACGCCTCAGAGGCTTTCTGATTAAAACCAAATATCACGTGTGCTGCCTGATGAGTTGCCCACATTTTATCCACCATTCAATTGATAAACAATTAAGCCTGAACGATCAAAAATATTTGCACATTTCTTGACATTTGTATGCCAGTAAAACGATACTGAAATATACCATAGTGTTGAGTCATACATTTTAACCTAAATTCGGAAGCCTCGAACATATTTCTGCACACCGAAGTATATGAGCTCGTGTGATAATGAAGTGTATTCAATTCATGTTCCGAAATAAATCTGCCTCTGTTTAAGCATTGTATCTAACTCATTTTCCCAAGTAAATTGTCCTCTGTCTAAGCATTATGCGATGCGACACATTTTCGTACAGTTTACATTTAGAAAATGCATATTTTTGTTCAAACTAGGAACGTGCGATATCTGACATCTATATTACACGTTTAAAAGTTGAATCGACGCTGTTATCCATTTTATAAGTGTATATTGCGCGGATCAAATCCTCTTTGTTTTATCGTTCATATATTAGATCGCTAGCAATAACATTCAGTTAGGTGAAGTTGGCCTTTCTTTCGGAACAACCATTACATTACCAACTCGGGAGTCTCAGCATACTAAATGACTATTCGATTTAGTACAATTTGACTTTTGTCCTTTGCCATAATGGCCCTAAATCGCTTATCTGAGTTTTAAACCTTTTGAAACAATACATGAATTCATTGGTTTTTAAAACACAATGCAATTAGGGATTAAACTATGATCGAGTATTGTCAAATGTTGTCGTGGTTACGGTTATTCAAGCATAACATTGATCTTTGTTTTTAAAACTGTACACATGGTCCAAATTTCATTGCTGTTACTTTATAGATAAGAAAGTAGGTCAAAAGATCACTATCAATGTCATCCAAGCACAACATTGATGTTTGTTTCAAAGCTGTTTACATGGTTCAAATTTCATTGCTGCAATTTCAAAACTAAGAAAATAGGTCAAGATGTCTAAGTCAAGGTCATTGAATGACACCTTTGTGTTTTGTGAATTTTTTTCAAGACTATACACATGGTCCTAATTCCATTGCATAAGCTACATGATATCAAGGGAGTGGGTGTTTGACTCTAAGTGCAAAATATGAACGAACTTTTTAGATGAATACTATATGAGGGTACATAAAAATATTAGTGGCTTGGGCATAGAAATATTTTGTCCCCAAGCGACCACGTTGAACAAACTTGGTGGAGAAACGCTTTTTGGTGCTACATAATGTCAAGGGTCCGTTCCGAGCGGTCTCAGACAAGAAAAAGTTCAATTGTTTTCTTGACAAAGTCTATAAGGAAAGTTGTGACCTTCGGATGGGGCCAATTTTGACTAAAGGGTCACTTTTTTAACAAACTTTATAGATAACTTCTATATGATGCTTCAGGTTTCAGACAAGAAGAATATCAACGAACTCCGTATATAAGTATGTAAGGAACGTGTGACTCCCGGTGCTGTGTCAGTTCTGACCCCAGCAGCATTATTTGAACAATCTTGGCAGAGGATCATTAGACAATGTACCACACCAAATATCTAAGCTCTATTCCTCATTGTTTGTGTAAAGAAGTGTTGTTGTTGTTTTTTCCTTTCGACTGCCATGAAAACAAGAGTTATGCATGGAATTCATTTCTGTAAACAATTTGAAAGGAATCCATCCGAAGAACATCGCAGTGAAGCTTCATCTAAATTGGTCAGGCGGTTTAAGAGAAGATGCCGTTTAAAGCAATTGTTGACGATCGACGTACGCGGGACGGTGGTCGATGGGAAAAGCTGAATCTGAGCAGCAGTCGGCATGTTGGCACAAGGCGTGTTGCACTGTTCCCAGTTTAAATCTCTCTTTGACTTATAGCTGTCATCCATAAACCACGGGTTTTGATAACTGTTAAAAGCAAACTTAACCCCAACATTTAAAACTATTCCACCTACGTATTAAGATCGGCCATACCGATCATGTTTAATTTCAATGGAAGTTACCTTCATGAGTATGACTCAGTCAAGCATAATTGATGCAACAGAGTCGTTGAAACTACCACTAACATTCCCTATGCTCTTGATTAGGCCATGTGATTAACAATACGTTCTCGACTACCGAATTGTTGATACCCTGTATTGGTTGGAATTGACATTAACATAAAAATGTCCATATAAGTGAAGCAATATTTCAAGAACTCACTATAATTCAACGGACAACCTAGAAGATCGATTCCGGGAAGTTTTTAGTTAGAGGTTTTCACTTTGTATTTCTAAGCATACACGGTATACGGGTAATAAACGGGTAGCAAACAACCCGACAGGAATACACAATTCAAGCATACGAGTTTTAGGGAAAACCTTAAAAACAGTTTGTGAATAATGCCTACTAAAATAATAGAAAATTAGAGACGTTTTAATGATATGAGTAAATTGAGTATATTAAAACAGAGCTTAATTTTGTAAAGCATATATCAGTCATAAGTGTAAGTACATGTATTTGGTTTCATCATTATTCACAGACTGACATTGACACTTAATACATCAATTCCGTGAAGTTTAATTACAAAGCCTTATAATCACTGACAAATACAGGTTCTTCTTTTGTATGTGGTTTCATCATTATTCACAGACTGACATTGACACCTAAGACATCAATGCCGTGAAATTCAATTACAAAGCCTTATAATCACTGACAAACACAGGTTCTTCTTTAAATGACGCATGTTATATCAAAATAAGTCGAATTGCATAGAAGCAATTATGCGAGAGTGTATAAGAATGTTTGGCAGTGAACTGATAAAGCACAAAGGTAGAAACTGAAACAATACGACTATAATGCATATCGGAAAGGACGTGATATGGAATATGAAATAATTTACAACCACCAAACGCAACAGAAAGAGAGCAAACAAGCAACACACTTCAAACAACAATTAAGATGTACATATTTAGCAAGTTTAACAAAATCAAATTCAAATAATACATCCTAACATTTAAATACATTAAATAAAACATAATATCCAAAGTCAGTCCAAAACTTCAAAATATCTTCATTGATCCTATAATGATTTCCATTAAAGGTCGAAATCTTAATGATATCCTCAAAGAGTAATATAACTAATTCTAATATTTTGAAAATGATCTAGCACTGTTGAAACGTTTTGGTGAGAGCCAAGAGTATGTGTGCAAGTTTATTTATACTCTCACTCGGTTAAGGCCCATTCGGAGAGTGCTTCAATAAGACTGTACGTCATATCTGATTTTTGGAGCATAGTTCACAGACAGAATGAAACACTGGTTAGAGCTATCCTGGTTCTTCAACGTGTATCAGTATGTAGCACTGTCACACGGGGCCCCATTTAACTTTAGTCTTCCCCAGTAAATTTATTTTATTGACCGTTCCAAGGCGGTACTTTACAATCTTTGTATTTAGTTATATATATACACTTTATATACCACTTAAACAAAGTGTGGCCCATTGACTTATAGGTGATTGCATTAAATGTAACAAAGGTATAATACTAGATTGAACACTTGGGATAGCCGAATCATAATTGTGTATTATATCCAATTATATTGTTTCCTTTGACAGATATCAGGCGGTCTTTAAAGCGTTCCAGCTTCTTCTTCAATCACATCCGACTCAGACATGTACTTTTCCTCACAATTCTGTAGCGACTTTCCTTCCCTCTGTTGAATATTCTCCATAAAATCCTCCGCGTAGTTCATCATCTGTTGCAGCGCTTGTAGGGCGAGGATGTTGACACCTTCATCCAGTTCTACCTCTGTATTGTAGTTCTTGATTGGATGAATGTTGTATTCCGGAATTCCCAGCAGTTCGGCGGCTTCCCGGACCGTTTCCCCGACGTCGATACTTTCTAACACTGTGTTAATAGAACTGACCACTATACCATCGATGAGATCAACTTTCGTAAGTAATACTGCTTGGGGAATATCTGAAACATTTAGAATGCAGTGGTAATTTGGATACAATTCATTTAAATCATATTTCGCATAACATCTTCTTTCGTTTCACATATCTAGAAAATAAATTGTAACAACGTTTTTTTTTTCTAATGTTTAGCTCTTCTTGATTCCCATTGGTTTTTTACATTATTTTTAAGAACACTGTGGATCGGAGGATAAGACAAATATTTTAGTGATTTTGAACTGGTGTGTCTGGTTATATGAAAACGATGCTTGGTGCTATTTATTAGAAATGTTCATTGTTCTTACGTTACCGAGTGCAGAGTTTTTTGAAATCCTTCATCTTGTCAATCACACGCTGCGGAAGTTCATCAAGTGTAGCACCATCAAGAACAAAAGCTACACAGTGGATCTTGTCGGCCAGGGTTGGCTCCTGGACAAATAACGAATCCTTTGTGTCAATTCCAGAGTCAGCACTAAACTGAAAATAATATATCGATATGAAAGTTGATTTGAAAGAAAACTAATAATATTTCAACATCCCAATTATAAATAAGCAGGAAAAAGATCAGATAATAAATGCTTATAGTTAAAATTTGAAGAATTTGGAGATTAGGTTGGAACCTTAATGAATGCGGCCCCAGGTGAGGTATTCATAAAACATCATGTAATTTCCTAACTTAAATCAATCTCTCAGTCAGATTTTCATTGACAAATTAAGTAAGTGTAAAGATATTTTTTTACCTGAAAGTAAGTTTTTTGAAAATAAGTAAATAACAATGAAATATTTTAGAAATCACAAGTTATTAAATCATAGGACTAGTGAGTAACTTCAATTAGGAAAATTACTAATTAAATTAGAAAAACGCTTTAAGATATTTTGTGAAAATGTCCCAAGGCCTCATATTCTTGGGTAGAAAATCATTTCTAGTCTTTCATATTTTGTAGGTTTTAATTTTTTAACCAATTATGTAACCAATTGAATTCTCCGTACGAGGGGCGGCGAAAGCGGGTGGACTTGGACGGAGTATATTATTTTAAATGGTGAGGTCTGGTGCATTTCTGGGAACGATTTAAAGCAACTGTTGGTAACCAAATTATTGTGACATTGTAGTCACAATCATAAAGGGCAATATATATGTAACACATTCGGCCATACTGTTTGTTGATCTTTTTGAAGACAGGGACAGATGAAATAAGATCGTTTACATGTGCAATTAACGGCTCTTTTTGATAGGTTATTCCCTTTCTTCTCTGCCATTGAATACATTTGCAAAAGGTAGTGTCTTTGGTTTAAAGGAAAAAGCAGAACTATAAATAACACCTTTAAAAACAGCAATTATATGACGTTTCAGTGAAATCAAAGGCCTCATCGATTAATTTCGTCATTATTCCAGTAAGCTTTGTCAGTCAAAACACATTTAGTGTATTACAATTAATTGGAATCAGAAATATAGTAATAAGATGTTAATAGGGCATACCCCTTATTTAGAGTTCAAGTGGTATTTTCTTTTTCAATTCCATGTACATATGGCGAGAAAGTCGAAATAGACTTAACTAAGTAAAGATACACCCATAAAGATATACAAGTTATTGTACATGTAGTTTATTTCTGTTGAAAGGGTTACGCATAGAAATAGTGAATGATTTCTAGAGATGTAAATTAAGTTTATATATATATATATATATATATATATATATATATATATATATATATGTATGTGTGTGTGTGTGTGTGATCAGTTGAGTGATTTAAGAGTTCAAAGAATAACAATAATAATTGCTTGAAATGGTTGAAACTCAGTTAATTAGTTAGAATTTTTTGGGAGAATCACATTGATGATTTAATACGTTTATTATTGTTTTCCAAATACAATTATTTGAGTAAACATGTAATGATCGGAGGGGGCAAAGTAGTCTACATGACAATTTATATATATTAGGAGTTTGTTTTATAAAAGTCTGCTCGTAAAAACATTTAAAACAATAGACAGTTCGAGTATAAAGTTGAAGAGCGCCCGGAAGAACGCTTCATACATACGTACTGTCTTTCAGTTGTGTTAAACTAGGCTACGCTATAAAGTAGTAAAATGAACTGAGTTAGTAAATAAAAATTAAAATAAGTATTCTTGAAAAAACTGGGGCAATGATCATACTTAAATAAATAACTTTAAGACAAGATTAGTGAACAAAAATAGTTGATTACTTGAAAGAACTCTGGCAGATTTCCATCTAGCAGATGGTTGCACTGTATCAGGTCGATGCCCAGCTCCTCCTCGAGTCCACGTGTGTCACACAGGCGGAAGTTAAGACAGTCATCAGAACTTATTTTGATTGTATATGGGTGGTACTGAAGGGACACACGGGTTGGAAATAACAAATTCATATTGTTTAAAAATCAATCTAGAAACATTTACGTACTTGTATTAAACTTTATGTACATATTAAATTCGAACTTCGATGGAAAATTCAATTGCCAGATTTAACATTTAATTGGAATTTAATTGAAAACCAAAAGTCAAGTAATGGCCATGGCTTTTCATTGACTGGAATAAACCTCAGTTTTCAACGTTCACTCACCACGGACGTAATGCTGTGCGCCGCTTTGCCGCAAATTGCCCTTTGTGTGATCCTGTCTCGAAAGACGGAAGTCACGGTGTTACAGAAACTTGACTTCCCAGAACCCACGGGACCAATTAGCAGGAGCCGGAAGTTATAAACCTTCAGTTTCCAAGCGGGCCGCATTCTGGTGATTGAAGTTTTCAGCGATTCTTCAAGCTTTAAAAATATTCAGATGCATGCTTTGCCAACGTATATAACACATATTGATATTTATATGTTTACTGATTATTCAATGTTTAATGTAAATGAAATTGTAAGTATGTGTGTGTTAGTGTGTGGGTGTGTGTTGTGAAAATGTGATTGCAAGAACTATACATTTTTCGGATACGATCATTTTCGACTGTGGTTGATATTTTTCTGAAATACCCAATGTTTTGTTACAATGAACGACTGCTTTAAGCTAGTTTATCTGACATCTGACTGATACAGGTTAAGTGGGTTTTCATCTATGTAAACCTTAAAGCTGTTTGATACCCAGCAATGCTAACTCTCCCAGCTTTTTCGCAGAGGAACCCTGCCCAAATTTTCAATTATGTCAACATCTGATGCTCAGAATTTCAATTTTATTAATACTGGATTTTCAATCTTTAATAATACATGGTAAATTGTTCTTATTTTACATTGATGCAAAATAATTTAAACAAATTAACATACTCGCATATTGCTATATTCTAACATTAATATTTTGTACATGTTACAGGACTTGTGATCAAGACACTGTCGAGTCGAATCAAGTGGAGACCAGTGCAAAACAAAATCTGATTCAGTCAGAAGTTGAAACCAGCATGCAAACTGGACAGGTTGATGATGAACCTTTAGCGAAGAAGCCTCGAATGATTGGTAAGACTTAATTAAGCTTAGCACCAGAAATGAATTAAGTGTAAACTTTTTGTGAACAATCATTGGTTTTAAATATTAAGAAATTTAAGAAATAAAATGTTATTGATAATTAACTGCTGAAATATACAACATTTTACTGTCATATCCACTCCCCTTTATGCTGTGTACCTCTCTTACTGGCTAATGGTCAGATATAAGAAATTGATGATACTGAGGTATACGTTCGGTTACTGGCAGACTAAGGACTCTTTATTTGGCCGAACATTGATGACATCAGCTGGGAAGTAAAGAGAAAATCCGGAGACTTTTACAACGCCTGAATTGATTGCTGAGCAGGGAAGAAAATTTAAATTTAATTGTGGAGAACATGAAACATGTAGAAAGTTCATGATTAAGACGTGATACAAAATTAATGTATACATGCCTGTTGCATGCAGATATCAAGTGATCAGTCTTATATGTCATGTTAAAAGAGTTTACATTTCCACTTGATTACTTTGTTAATTTTCAGTCCCAACTGTCATATTTGGGTGAGTTTAACATAAAGGCTTATAAGTCTAGTCAATAGTTTAATAGATGTTAAAATGTTATTTGTTATAAACAAATTTTGATAAATGAAAACAAAACATCTCTTAAATAAGATCGGCATTATGTTCTATTCATCATGCCAAACTCATAGTAACATAAAAAAAAAAAATTATCGAGATATAACTACAGTGAAATTATGCAAATTATTATTATTCCAATTTGTTTAAATGCAAAATAATGACTCATAACAAAACCTGATAACACTTCAATGGCTTTAGATAAACTCACGAAATTTAGAATACTTAGTCTAAAGACACCATAAAATCACACCTTGCTTATTTTTTTGTCCGAAGTTAATTGTTGTGTCTATGTATACTGCGTGAACCATTTAACATGTAGTAGCATACATTTTTATTTGATATGATTTAAAGCCATATAATTACTTCTAAAACGTCTGTTATACTTAATTTGTATATAGATTCGCTAAAGTGAAATAGAGTCATGTCATTTAAGGTTTTCTAGAAGCTCGTTATATTTCCGTGCTGCTGCTGCATGATGGTGATGGTGATGATATTAATTGTGAAATTAATTAATTCTCCAGTTAAACATTATAAAACAGACTAATGGACCACACTTATTCTGGACACAGATTATTGACATTGCCCTACTCAAAGGCATAATCAGCTCCAAACTTAACTAAGAAATGGTAATTGGGAGTGCGCGTTTGAGGATGTAAATCATTGACGAATGGAAACAAATTTATTCGACTAATATCAGCATGTATACAAAATGGTGGACTGCAACAATCATTTCGTTCCCGAAATATACTTATAACAAAAATAACGGCTCTCATGTCAATTTCAATCAGGTTTTGATCATTTCAAGTACATTTGGCAGTTTTATCATTATAATTCAACATGTGAAAAAAGTATTGCTAAATTTATCTTCGTCCAGTATTTAATGGTAGAGAGTAGACCGAGATACATTAGAAATATCATAATAATAGAAATGTAGCCCCTTACGCTTATTGTTCATTTGTAGGTATCGTAGACACTGGTAAAGGATATACCTAATACTTGTTCTAGTTTGATATCAATGAGAGGCATTAAGCAGATAACTTTAATATTCAAAACAAGATTAAATACTCATTTTCAAGGAATAAAATTGGCTTGTCCTCATTCATGTTTCAATTTACATCTCTTTCACATCTTAATGTGATGAACGTTACCTTAGTGTACACATAACCCCATTCAGGCATGCATGAAGAATATATTGATGACTATGACTTTTGAACTTGTTCGCAAACGAAATATTAGAACATTCAATAGTTCTACAAACACGAGTTCAATAAGTTTGTCATTAGACATAATTGTGAACAGCCTGTGTAGCAATTCATCAATTTCAAAATTAAGACGCTTATAACTTTATTGTTAAAGCACACTCTTATAACGATTCAATTTTAGGTTGAACTTTACGATGCCTTCATCTTGATAAAATATACTCAAAAATACTTTCAATTTTATACTTTACATTAGTTTTCGATTTCAATATGAAACGACTCTGTCACATACAACCACCGTTTGTCCAAAGACAAATATCGCCTAATTGTCACGATAGGAACTACTTATTTCACTCGACGTTGACTCAAGGATGTTAACGTTGTCTTGGCTGTTGTTGACTTTATATAACACTATGACGCACGGTTGTTTTGACTTGTCCTTCACGTCGTTCATACCAGGGCTGAGAGCGACCTCGTTGTGACATAGAACGACAAGGTTGTTGTGCTTGACAACCACGTAGCGGTTTGGGTCTAGCACGTGGGGAACGGTTCGCTTCGTGCGCATTGAGTAACTCTGCCATTCGTTTCTTCTCCAAAACCTGAAAAATATAAGTGTCAGTTGTTATCTATGTTTCATTTTTGTCTTAGCAAATACCGAAAAGCTGAGTTGTGATTTTTGCAACAACTTATGACAGAAATATACATTTTTGAGCAAAAATAAATTAATCAAAGAACATGGAACAATTATCCAATTGAATACAGTTGATATCTCTGTTTCTCTGGAGAATAATTGGTTGTTTTAGTGTAGATTTCACCGCTCTCCTACAATTGAAATATTAATTTCGGCGTTTGCTAGATGAAATTCAGCATTCTTACACTAAAACAAACAACTGAAACAAACAATTCCTTTTATGGTTGATTCATTGCTACAACACGTATTAATCATTTAAATTTAATTTGCATCGCATTGGCAAATCGTTGGATTGTTTTGCAAAATGACATCAATTCGGAAATGGCATCATTGATTTTTTGTCAATGTTTATGTTCATTTTTAAAGTGAAAATCGGTAAACTATCAGAAACAGTGAAATTTTGTTTCGATAAACTTTTGTTTTAACGGTTCATTTATCAGGATATAATGCATCGTCCCGTTAATAAGTAAACAAAAAGCATGAAATCAATATCGCCGAAAAGCTAGGTAAAATATAACTTGTGTTAGTACCTTTTGACAGAAAATCGTTTTTAATCAATGTTTTTCTATCAAATACATCGCACATGCTTAAGAAGCTCCAAATTATATTTTAAGCATGCCGTGTCTTATTTGGACTACGACTACAGGGGACAATAAATTGCATTGAAATATTTTCTTTAATCTTTCACTATTGTCAATGAATGAGAATAGCGAGTACTTTGTGTAATAGATGTTATTTTGTATCTGGATGGACTGTACCACGCAAGTAATAGATTACTTCTTCGACACCTACAACTGAGAAAGTACTTCTTTGCATCCAAAACAACTGTCTTGTTTAAGTGAACGAATCTTATAGCTAACATCAACATTCATGTATACATGCATATGATAATATTCTTGCGACCTACAACTGCAGTACAAAAAAAAATGAATAATAGTATCACGCACAAAGTATTTATGCGGGTGCTTTAGAATAATAATAATATATTGGAAAATGCCCTATCCGTCAGTTTGCATTTTAATTTGTAATTATCACTAATAATATTCTTGGAGTGCATACTGTAATATATCAATATACAAAGAGTATCAATCACGCATTTCCATTTCTGTACAAAGTTAATAAACAGCTCACACTGCCAAGTATTTGGCTATTTTCAGCTTGGTAATAGGCTGTACGTGTTGTTTCCGAAAATGGTCTTTATGCTTGTGCATTTGAAACAAGATGTTAGTTTAATGGATTTGGTCATGAAGTTTCTGTTTTCATGGCAATGCTCTTTAAATATAAGATCTAGAATATATGAACAAGTTTTATATTTCGGTACTGGTGAGTATGAGCATTATAAACATACATCTTTTCAAACCTTGAGCTGTCATACATCAAAATGCCTGGCGCTTGATGCAGTAAAGACGCATGCAGCGTGAATAATTAAAAAAGCTGCGGTCAACTGACCTTGGTTTATGCACCTTACAAAGTTGGAAGGCTCCGTATATCATTGGATTGATAAGCGCGTTGGAATGGCCGATGAACAACAGTGGCAACATGGTTTTCCTAGGCATTGCACTCAAATCGAGGAATGTGAAGTACATAAACACGACATAATATGGCGTCCAACAGAATATGAAGGCTGCAACTATGACTATGGACATTCGAAGGGCCTTCCGTTTGGCCTTCCGGAACAGATGATTGCGAACATGACCGCGACCCTGACCATACTCGGATGATATCGAACTCTCTTCAGGTTCTGAAACAAAAGCAATACTTTCTTTATGATGAAATTATATTTCTTTTAGATTATCTATGATGATTTAAATTCAGATAGCCAATTCAGAAAATGTGTAGGTCGCATAGAGCTTCTCAATGGACATGTATTTTAATCATGACAGCGCTTGTTCAAAATGACTCTCTACCAGTAAATCTCTCTTAAGGATTCCAGACGACTGCATTCCGTATTGAAATCGTGATTCAGTCTTTGTTTAAATCGTAATCAGTTTTCTAATTACGAGTTTTCATTTGAGGAGAATTGTGCAATAGAACTTCAGGACATAAAACAATTTCAAGAACAGACGCTAGACACAACATATAAATATACGCCTCACACGAACTCATTTGATCATTAACCAGATGGTAGTCTTGATATTGCGTTTTGATCAGAGAAAGGTAGATAATAAAACTGCATTAGGAAATGGATATCACCTCTAAAATCCTTTGATTTCCTCGTAATTGTGCCTGATATTAAGCCATACGCAATCCCCATGATGAGCAGCGGCACGATGAAACTAAGAAGTAACGATACAATACTGTATACTCGTTTCCCCCAAGCAACGTCGTGATATCCCATATCTATGCATTGGACAAAGTGTTCGCGAAATGGACCCTTCGCTGTTTGGAATATGAATATCTGGAAATGTAAAAACGATCATTTTGGTTTATTTTCTATTCAGTACACGTATTAAAGACAATCGGAAAGCAGCAACATCTCAAAGAACAGCATCACTATAGTGGTCGTCTGAAGTAACATACATGTAACTTTCAGAAAATAATAACAAACAAATTCGAATAATTCAATTTTGTGACGGGTTTGAGAATTATAGTAAAAAATATCAACAAAGAATTCGGAACATGTTCTGGGGGCAAGCAAAGTATTGATTTTCTCCTTAAACACATACATACAAATCGATGTAAAATCAAAGTCGAACCGTACACAGAAATAGTATTTATTTCTGTAAATTAAATTGTCTTCATTGCTAGTTACTTACACATACACCATGGTATTTGATTTATAAGCAATCTTGTTTAAAATGCTTATTTGCCTTCCGCTTTATGAAGGGAAATATTATTATATTCCCTATATACTATGTTTTGCTAGGAATTCAGACGTGCACATGTGTTTTTTAATGTTAAACTTTTATAACTACAATGTTTATTTAAAAATAACACTTTTTAGATTTTAATTGACCTTAAATGTTAGCTTCTAACCACTTCATCTTAAGTGACAGGGTGCCAGTATCCACCTGAGAAACGAAAATGAATTACTAATCGCCTATCACGTTTTCCTGCTATAGAAAACACATTTTTTCGACATTTTAAATTATTAAGCGTTAAGAATTTGAAGCAGATGTAAAGAAGATTGTGTAGATGTAACATACAAGTGAGTCAATCCCGGCTTATTTTACGAGGACATGTCCCTGTGGGGTGGCTTAAATATTTCTGTCATGAATTTTCTCAAGAGAAAGTATTTTTGAAATAATATGTATTATTTAAAGTCCCACTATGCTTTGGTGATGTAAACTTATTTTTTGTATGTATATCCAAATGGTATCTCAACACCTTAAAGCCCTAGAATGATAAAAATGCAACTTCAAAATGCAGCAAAACCGAAAGTATCGTCCAAGTAAAATTGAAATTTGGCGCGCACAACGTCATGACGAAACTTGTTCATTACGTCGTTTTCTAAACACCCGTAGCATAAAAAACTCATTATTAGCATTCTTAAGAAGCTTTTGGTTTAAACAGTTTACCAGTAATATAATAATAACACTTATGTGATCATTATTAGGTAATATGATATTGAAAATATTTAGGTTTTATTCAAGTGCGAAACTAGACTGCTAGAAGGGCTAAAAACAACAGATACACCAACACCTCACAATAGACTACGTGATAATGTAAATTATCCAATCACGCAACAACACAGCATGGAAAGTGTTGTCTTCAAAGACGTTATTTGGGCAAATATCAACATTTGCTGTAGGGTTCAAGCTTTTAGTATCTTAGTTTTAACATTCCAATGATTTACTACACTTGATTTGGCATTTAACACAACAAGTGGCTTTTAAAAAACAAACCATATATATCTGCGATTTTTCGCTAAACAACATTGGTGCTAGACTCCGCCCGCTTTTCTGCCTCATTAGCATATAGTAAGTCAGTGGACCAGTTTTTAATTTCGTTGGTATTTTTCATACATTTCTCTTAATAAAGCATCGTGTGGACCTTTGAAATTTATCAGACATTATATGAGAATCTATCATAGTTAGATACTCACTTTGATTTATTTCTGTAATTGTTTTATCCTAACTGGTACTCCGACTTTAAACGGTGGTATTTGATTTTAAAATGAAAATTGTGGTTATTTTACACGCATTTTTGCTAATGTGTTTTCTTTCGCATGTCCAAAGAGGAAAAATCGAAGCTCAGAAAATAATTAACACTGTTTAAGGGCGTTTTAATTGCATTTACAGAGTATTTATCGCCATCAATTTATATTATTTCTTTTCTTTCTATAGATCTTTCTGCGATGAACTTAATAACAGAAGTCTTGTAGACTATTGATTGGGTTTATCTTTACATAAAGACAACAATTAGGACGAAAGAGATTCTTTATTTTACATTTGCATCCTGTGTTAAACTAAATCATAATCGAAACGTTTTTGATTATGTAATGATACTTTTCCCAATCCAATCGCTGTTTGAATGATCGTCGGCTACTTTAAAGTAGTATGAACATAACACATAAGTAGGCGTCTTTTTAAACAAAATGAGCACTGAAAATAGTAAATTAATTTAAAGGAAATGAACAGAAGAATAAATAATGATGCAAAGCATTGTATACATTCGATGTTAAAAAGTTGAATTCAATAACACCTTAAATATTAAAGTAGTATCTTCTTGCAAATCATTCTACTCCCTAAAATAAATTTAAATTATTAAGTTATAGATCGCTAATTGATTGCTGATGTACCTACAGGCATATGCTGATAGAAGTATGTTGCACAGTTTGATATCATGTATTTGGTGCCGATGGATAATGTTTCTGTCTATTCGAACATAAAGAACAAGTCAGAATATTGATACTTGATTTGAATTGTTAAGATATACCGCACACTCCATTAACTCATGAAGACAACTGATTCATTCATCTAAACATCAGGTAAAAAAAAACTCCACGCGTACTTTAACCTACCCAATTGCGTTCATATCCCCGATAATGACATCAACCCCACAATTCATTCCTTAATTGGTGCTCATATTTATTGTAGGACATTTACTACATATACGCCAGCATCATAAAGGTAAAATTCATGATCTGTTTCGTTTAAACTCTGTTTTTTCCACTGATTTTACATAGGTGGGGGTTGGTAGCCCCACTAATCGTCGATAGACGATTTCTTGCAATTTACAATATCTCATTATTTATAAAATGTTTAGTGTTATGTGTGTGTTCTGTCTTTAATATGACCCATGTCAAATTATTTGAGCGTTTTCTGGTATCAATTAAAGTGTTTGTGACTGTCCCAGATAAGCCAATGCCCTAAGCGAAGATGTCATCATGAATCGGTTCAATTTGATCATCGATTTGTACATTTTGAATGTTTAACGTTGAACTATTTTCTAACAGCAATATGGTTGCAGATTAACGTTTCAAACATACCGAGATCAGTTACTCTTTTGGCTAAAAAGTCAGCAATTCTTTATTCTTTATTTTTTGTTGCTTTTTCATACCATGAAATAAGCATAAAGCTGCATTTCAATAATCTATGTTAACATGGTGGATATTATTTTCATTTAAAAGCAATACACTACACCTATATCTTCATAAACATCCTGATTATATTGTTGATGTTGCGTGTAAAACCAATGCATAGTAGGTATTGCATGATCATATACGGAAATTGGAATATACGTCACAAACATATACCTCGATTAGATTACTGTTTTTGAACACTTGAACGCATTTAAAATTGATAGCGGATCACCTTGTTCGTATGCTCATCTCATACAAATTATTTAACATATGGGTATGTTCTTAAAAAGCACACTTATACTTAACAAATATCTAAACTTTAAAAATACACAAATACAGTATTCTCCTCCTATAAGTATAAGTTTCCACTAGATTCTTAAAACTCTTTTAATCTTCGACATGAAATTGACATAAGTCATTAACATATATAAACACGATTTAGCCTAAGTTGTTTACATCTCTGCACGACATTTAAAGTTATATCTTATGTCTATTTAAAAAAAACTAAGATCGGCAAAGCTTGCCACTGAGAGCCAGGCTCTACAATCAACGTTTTTAATAAATCAAATGAAAGACTTTTGTGCCACATGGAGTCTATTTTTTAACTTCATGGTGCGACCACAGCATAACCCAGATGGCATCGTATTATGAAATTACAAAGAGATTTTGTTAAAACATCCTTTGACTGATTCTTGAGACTTGATTACATGGTCATTGCAATTTATGTTAAAACACCTACTTTTTCATGTTTAGGTTTGGAACTGAAAATGAGAATGCATTCCGTCTATTCTAGATAAAGGGATAATTTGTTATCAGTTAACCACTTGCTGTAGTTTTGCAATTCTTGTCCCAAAATTTGTATAATGGTATTAGGGATTTTATATGAAATTTAAATCGCGCTGTCATCAGCATAAAGTATCAATTTGCATTTAGAGCGGATGATTTAATTCATGTCATTAATGCAGCATACAAACAAGATGCACACAATTTGATTAAAATCCGATTTGGTATAATACGCACGAACAGACTGATTCATGTCGGTTAAGTATGAGCGAACCACCCCCAATGACTCCACATACCATTTTATAAGAATATTTCCAGCTTAGCGTATATAAATCACCAAAAGATTTTGGTCAACTGAATAAAATGCTTACAATTCGAAACTTATGATCTACGATTTTTCTTCAAAAGCGGTTTGCACTTTGTGGCTTTTGATTGAAAATATGACTTGTATTTTAATAAGGCAGCTGCCTTCAAAAATCTAGCAGGAATATTATTTAACCTTAAATAGTTAAAGATGGATGATTTCTTTAAGACAAATAGCCATGACACAGTGTGTAGTTTAAAGGACTTATCAACTATATACTTATTTCTTCATGGTGAAATGTAATTCTCTATCGCTATAACCAGCCGTGCAATCCGATCGTTCACCCTATATGTTTAGAGAGGACATATTGGAATAAAACCTGCGCTTTATTTTTTATTGATTCTCTTCTTCTCCCTTCAAAGACAATAACACGACCCAACTTGATAAAGGACGGTAAGATTAAACATATATTAGGAGTATTAATTATTCATGCCCTAAGGGCAAAAACTGGTATCATTTTTTTTCAAAGAAAATGTAATTATGGATGCGCGGCTTTGACAGGATAAACGTTTACACTGTCCGAAATCGGCCGCTTGTTTCGTAACACTGTGATATTGTTTGGTAAATGATATAATTTGGACTGCATCTGATATAAAACTAGAATATGATATATATTATATTCAAATAGGACTCCTGGTTTTTCGATTCCGATTCTTATACGCCATTATGGAACGCCACAACTGTTTTACGTTGTGACCGCTCCAGCTATTATGTCTAATTGACAGTATATTATGTCTAACATGCATGCTATTATGTCAAAAGCTTTTTTATGTCTAACCGACATGTTGTTCATGAATAAGAGGTTAATGATTGCTTGCTGCTCGCGACTAAGCGATAATCGCCCGAAGATGTCCATAATGGCCTGAGGGCCGTAGGCCCGAAGGACATAATGAGTTCGAGGGCGATTATCGCATAGTGGCGAACAGCAAGCAATCATAAACGTCTTTAATACGTATGAGTCAACTTCATTTTAAGCGTATATAGAAACCCATTTCAGAAGTTACCTTTTTGACTTAATCTGTTTGCTATTTTTACAAGGCTTAAAACATTAATTTTGACAGCTTAAAGAAAAAGTTTTTTTTCAATTCTTTGTTGTACTTCCCACATTAGATGCACAACTATCGGACCGAAAACCATTTTAATAGAACGGTTTTATATCCCATTGTTATCACGTAAGTGTTAACAAGTAGCTCAACGGATCATATTATTATTATTATTATTATTATTATTATTATTATTATTATTATTATTATTACAAAACAAAAATTGTAAAAATACTGTATACATCCATTAATGGTTAGATAAAATTTTAAAGGCACCTAGAAGGAATAAATTTTCTTATGATAAAGATGGGTGTTCTTGGACAGAATTCGCGTTTTTGTAATTGTATGATCAACAAGATCAAAAGCTTTCTTTCAGTCTATGTAGGCTGTACTCATATAAATTTCATTTTCTATAACATGAACAAAGACATATGTCTTTTTATACGTACATCGCATGTAAAGTGCACCATAGAAGGCATTTAACTACATATTATGTTTACACGCTACAATAGTAATTTACTACTTGGGATTTCTCAAACCCGTTTTAAAAAAATTAATCAAATTTTGTGCTCAATAGTTTTGATTTGCAACGTTCAGTTTTATTTGGCAATGAACGAATCTATCTTTAATACCTATATAAGAGGGATGATCCAATTTACCTGGACACGCGTGATCAAAACGCTATTGTATTGTTACGTGTAACAATATATATATATATATATATATATATATATCATTTTAACCCGCAATGTATTTTCTATCGTTTCATGTAGTTGCTGTGTTTGTTTTGCTGTTATCTAAACGGCCCCTTTTTAAACCATGGTAACAATTAAGCACACAGCGCAGTTCACTGTGCAGTAAACATTTCTTTAAAGTAAATATTATTATTAATAATATAGTACGTTGTTGGCGTTTTTGACGCTATGGCGTTTAGATCATAAACTGAAAAATATGGAACTGTGTCTTGGATACCTTAAAACGCGAACTTAATCTCTGAAGTTCAATGAATCGAACATACTTGTTATCATGATGCAGTGTAAAGTATAAGGACAAAGATGGTCAAAGATGAGAAGGAATTTGTTAAAGTAATTACCGTGTAATTGTAAAAACGTTTCGTTGACAGAAGTCAGGTATTTTATCCTATTTAATTTGTATATTTTATAGCTGCCGAAATCTTTGTCTCATTGTAAGGCAATATTGCTCACAGTTTTGCAAACCAACCGGAATGGTTAATACGGATCTTCTCCCCATTCATGTTGTCGATCAAAATTCTTTAATCTTATGGTGAATTTACGAGACGTCGGTTCACGAGTCTATTACTTAAATTTGCAATAGTACCAAGAGGTAAAGTTAGTGTTCTATGTCTTTGGCGTTGCCCATTGCCACTAAACCGGGTTTATGTTAAACTTTTTGCTACTGAGCATGTTTCTGTAGCTTTTTGCATATATATTGAATGAATATTAGGTAATGGTCTCCTTACCTGTGGTATACTAAGGATAGCACAAAAGCACCAAGACGCTGCTATCATTATGCGGACCCTTTTGGGCGCCCTGTGGCGACTAATAGGATCCATAATCACAAAACATCGGTCTAAACTGATCACAACTGTTATATATGTGGACAAATTGAAGGAGAAAACTTGTGCGAACTTGATTGCCTTGCACATAAAGTTTCCAGCATACCATTGTACCGTTGCGGCCCAAACTGCCTCGACTCCCATACAGAAAAACGCCACCAATAAGTCTGCCGTTGCCAAGTTGATTATTAAAGTGTTTATCGTAGATTTTCGCCGCCGCATTCTGTACATTTGAGCGATCGTTGATAAGTTTCCAAACAGCGACAAAATAAACAAAGTTCCATTAACAAGTAGTTTGACAAGGTTCATTTCATCAAACACAGGTAGAGGTATATCAGTTGCGTTTTCCATGCTTATTTTTTCACCTGCTTCTTCAGGCGTAGTTCCATTTAAAGTCATATTTTAAAAATTTTCTACCGGGAACGTTTAGAAATAAGATAAAATAATCAGAAAAAATACTTAAACACATTCATCTCTGCTGTTTATATCTCTTTAAACTTTTGAACACAATTATTTAATTAATAATTGGCAATTTGTTGAATAATTAAATTTGCATCTCAACCAAAAGCGTTAAATACATTTCTAGGCTTTTCTTCAGTGCTGTAATATTCTGTTTTTATTTGCAGGCTTTATATTGAGCCTCTTAAATGTTTCTGTATACAATTATGAACAAAAACAAAAGTTTGTGATATGTTTCAAACCTTTAATTATGACCAACAGCTCGCAAACATACTTCACGTTCGATATTAAATTAATCAAGTCTCTATCACAGTTACTCCTGTTGTTCTGAACTTTACATCATACAAATATCAACTACTTTAGCATCGGAAAACTAGCCTTTATACAGTGAACTCCTACATCGAAGGAATCGCATCAAGCCAATCGGAGAATACAATAACATTCTCTGAACGATAAACTTTTAATGTCTGTCTCCGAAAAAGGAATAAAAGAATAAGTATATGGTTCATCTTGATACGTAATAGGTATTTCTAAAAAATATCTCATTTTTAGAAGAAAAAGTATTTTATTGTAAAAGTACAATGGTTCGATGGCATCCTTAGCTGATACGCTTGTTTTTGTTTATGAAAACTGACGATGTATTGCGGCGGTGTTGTTTACGTCGTCGCAGGTGTATTGCGCAGCAATACGAATGTCTGCATTTGTCATCAACAGTAAACCAATACAAGCAGATGTAAACAACAGTTAACAAGGTACACAGTATCACAAAAACACTCCAATATGTGAACAAGTCCAAACTATTTAAGAGTTTTGCCCCTTGGTTAACAGAGTGAAATGGACGAACAATGGCGACAACATTTCAACTTATTTTTTTCTTAAATATGAAAAGATATACACTGTGCTAATAATATTTGTTCGAAGGGCAATACTCGTATGCATATCAGTTATTAAACTGAAATTAAATGAATTTGGCTTTTTATTAATATAAAAAATGCAAGCTTACATTGTTATTAAATAGGGGAAAAGTACCCTTGTTGAATCTGCATTGTATTTTGTAAAAGACCATCTCACCATGATTATTCTTAGCGGCGAGGGAAGAATATATCCGTTCTGAGATAATTCCAGAAAAAGGAAGTTTTAAGAAAGTGCCTTCCTATGTCACAGTTATATTTAAGTCTCAATTAGTTGAGGTTAACATCGAGCCTTTTTCAAACGACATGACGCTATTTTAGATTGTTGTTTCGTGAATTGTTTTATTCATAGCCCGAATTAGGCTACTATTCGAAGCGCGAGAAACAATAATGGGGTTTTGACCCGTATATCCCATATAGGACCAACCTGTATCATATAACTGACTGATATATAAGTTATTTGAATGTATATGTAAAATAAAGCCGAGTTTTTTAAGACGACATCAAGATTGAAAAGTAAATGTGAATCGTGTCAATCGTTGGTAGCCACTGTGGTTGTCGAAAAGTTAAGTCGGGAAACATAAGCTCTAAATTCGACAAACGATTGAGTTTTCGTTACGACTGTCATTTGTAATAAAGTAATATTCGTTTGTAAAATAGCTTACTTTTATTTTTTTATTGTTTATGATTTTTGGGGTTATTTGATAAGAAACTGACTTAAGCATATATTTGTTCATTTACAATGTATGGGCATTGTAGTATAGATATATGTAACAACCCGTTCGTTTAATCATTTCATCATTAAGTTAAACGCGCGTTCGTAGTCAATGTCTTGTAAATGTAATGTCAATGTATCGTCTGTATGTCGTGTATGTATCTGTTATGTACTTGTATAGTATGTAAATGGTCATTCCGGTTCTCGTAGGAGTGAGCTATTTTTAGATATATATAGGGGGCGCTTTATCTAA
This sequence comes from Mya arenaria, assembly GCF_026914265.1. NCBI lineage: Eukaryota > Metazoa > Mollusca > Bivalvia > Myida > Myidae > Mya > Mya arenaria. The sequence continues at coordinate 45,491,082 of NC_069138.1, read as the reverse complement.
TCAAATTACCCGTGCTAACTTTCCCGGCTAAATCACTACCATCTAAAGAACCGACGTGAACGAACGCATAACCCTGACGTATAATATAATCTTGCAAAAGATTATTTATGATATTGCTGCCGGTATGTTTTAATTATGATACTTCATGCATTGTTGTATTCCTTTTATTTATTATGATAGTATTATTGCATTATTGTAATAATGATGTTTGTATCGTCATATATTGTATAAAAGGTATCAATTGTGTTTACAGGCTTATTTCGTTAATTTACGAAATTTACGAAATAAAATAGACAATAGAACCACTGGCTATATATATATATTAGTAAGTATGTGATATTATAATAAATAAAACAAATTTGTGTCGAACCTTTTGGCTAAAGTAAATGTCTGCGTTTTTAATGTCGCGGAACCCGGACAACCACAGGGGGAGACATCTGTATTTGATCAATCGTCTAGCTCTTGTGTTACAGAGTTGGAACCCCGAGATATACGCTCATCAAACATGCGATGCGATTGTATCAAACTACCGGTGGCTATAACTATCGTTAGCATTGTCATCTGAAATCAATATAAGCAATACGCGTGAACAGAATGCTATGTAGAACAAGGAATTATTAATAATTTGTACGGAGCCATAAATGTTGTGGTGATACAACGCTGTTTTCCTTTTACATCGGCTAAAGCGGATTTTTTAAGAAACATAGGTATATAATATATACAACCATCCCATATGATAAGAAAATAAATCACTTCTCTGTGAACAAAAAACACAGCAACAATTTCTAGTATGATTTGTACCTAACTGGAAGGCCATTCTAAAATATTTTAATTAACATGTAGGAATTAAATTTAATTAGCATATACCACATGTTGGGAACATACGAATGATGAGAATTACGAGGTTGCCAAATATCTGTTCTTATTTAATTTAGTCAGTAGGTGTGACCTTGGATGATTAAATCCCAATATGATGCAAAGATTTCATTCAAGGATAAGAGTGCAAAGCACTAATATAGTTTGAAACGGGATGTTTAATACTTGGTTATAACAAGTTTCCTTCACGATTTCCTTTCTCTTTTCATTTGTTTTGTCATTAACATTTCCTTTTTCTTTTCATTTGTTTTGTCATTAACACATTCACGAACACAATATCTTTGTTGCGATATTGTGGAAACAAGTCAGACAAATTCCGTTGATTTATTAATTTAATTCCGCCGTAATACCACAGAAGGACAAACTCTTGTAGGGCAGCCGCCGTTGGCATGATCACTTAATTTCACTCCTGTGTAGAAAGTAATATTAAAACACATTTTAACCACTCTATGAAAGTAACTAATCGATGGTTATATTACCTAGGGTAAAGTTAATTTGCTAGCAAATAAATTAATTATACATTTTCATCTTAAATAATTACAAAATTAATTACATTTTAGCAATAAATGTCTGTAGACATACAAAGTTCTTGTAACAGATAAACAACGAATTAAGACATTTAAGTGTATATTATTTACCATTTAAGATGTACTTAAAGAGAGTGTGCCAATTCACCTGACATTGCATGTGTACAACACACCATTTCCCAGGGCAGTTTCAGGAACCTTAAGGAAACCAAGAAATACAATGATTATTCTTAAGTGAGTCTTTATGATCTTCTACGTTATGCAAGTATTAAAGTTTAAGGCGATTAGCTGGTACTAGTGTTAGGGTTGCTGATCTCTTTTCATAATACGCCCACCTTTCATCGGCTAAATTGAGTTCTTGCTTAAACAAATACATTATAAACAAACGGACGGAGAAAACTAATCAAAATTAACGGTTTAAAGTGTAAATAACGTACGAGTTTATAAATATTAGGCCGCGTTTAAAGTGACTCGCTCATATTGTTGGACCAAAGATTAGTTGTTCCGGTAATGCACCTGAAAACTTACTTTAACATTATTTTACTCTATGATATCTAAATTGCACACAAAAATATAGTTATAGCATAAAAAAGTATTTTGGTTTTAGTGGGGTTCGAACTCACGCCAATAAAGTCAAGAAAAAAAAGATAACTGCAAGTTAATCCACACGGCCACCGGAACTTAGACAAAACTAAAGTATGTTGACCTGTTTATAATACATTGATAACATCACGTTATATTGTCAAATAACAAATCACGCAACACCACAGCCGTTTTAAACGCTAAACGCTAATGATAATTGTGGTCTTCAAAGGCGATATTTGAGCAAATATCAACATTTGCTGAAGTGTTCCAGCTTTTGGTATTTTTGTTTTAACACTCCTTATGATTTGCCACAATATATTTCGTAATTAAAAAAATGCATTTTACAAACCATGAGCCAGTTACACTATAAAAAAAGGAATTTATCTCGTCTTCTTGATGCATGTCATAAGACGTTGGAAATTGCTAGGTTATTACTATCAAGTCCTTTGTTTTCTTTATTCAAACCAATATTGCGATTATTAAAAGCCACATGTGAGACCAAATTCAATTTTCTTTAAATTTGCGTTTCTGCGTCATGTTTTTCGTACATATAACCAAATATATACGTGGAAAAAAAATGAATACCGACATAAATAACGAAATTAGCGTATCTATGACACTAATGCTGCGTTTTTTTTATTTCGAGAATCGGCTTTGGAGTACATTTGGCCACATGGGACAAAGTGTACAGAAAAAAGTCTGGAGATGAGGTTAATGTACCGCCCTCCACGTATTTTGTGTCATAAAATGCAAGAAATAAATTTGTCCGTGGTGTTTGTTTTTTTTTTCATTTCGGCAAGGATGTGCAGTACACGAAGCCATACGTTAAGCAGAATGGTTATGCTATTAATTTTGACACACACGCACGCACCCCCCCCCCCCCCACACACACACACACTCACGCGCGCGCACACACATACATACATATACATGTAACATGGACATATCTTCATTTAAGACTACGAGTACTTAAAGTAAATTTCGGTATTAAGCTTTAGTGACCCCGCTTGAATACAAACACATCTTAACAAAATATCTAAATGGCAATATGTTTATATCATGCATGTGTTAAATAACAAGTAGTATGTCTGTATTTACTTTAGTGAGTTAATTGATATACAATAAATACATGGATTTACAATGATTTAACGAACTATGTAAACACCATATATGCCTCGTTCAGAAATTCAAAATCACTCACATAAATTATAAGATTTAAAACCGTATTTATCATAGAAATACACATATACACGTAACGCATTTATGATTCAACATCAAAAACATAGTTTTAAGATGGTGCGCAAATATTGTTTTCCTATCATGGGCGTAAATGACTATGACATTTTTTCATCGAATTCCTACATTAGGAAAATGGTCGATGCGATAAGTTAAACGCTTTTTAATTTCAAAATGATATCATCGGTAACTGTTTGTTTCGCTGAAATCTTTTATGACAAATTATTCATTAAGGGCACTTAGTTGGATGATTTCAATGCTGCAGATTTCATTCTTGGAATTGTTAAGAAATTACTTTGCTATTAGTTAACGTTTTTTGCTTGTTTTGATTTCGTTCAATTTCCAAAAATTGTGTCAATATTCACTTCCCTAAATTGTCTGTGTCTTCATTGAAGGGATCTCTTTGGAAATTCAGTTAGTATAATTGAAGCTTCTACAGTGTTATTATTGTTTTGGATTTTAGCTGTGTCATATGATGAATAAATACTTGCTTTGTTATTATCTACATAAAAAATAGATTCCCAAACATGTTTTCCTTTGTATTTATTTTTTCTTAACAAATGCTTTACAACATGTTTATAGTTCACATGTTCATACTCATAGTTTAGACGCGAGTATAAGATTTAATAGTTTTTACTGTAATCACGCGGTGTAACCCGCGGAACCCCGCAGTGTGACCCACGGAACATCATAGTTGATGCGATACGGGGTTAACATTTTACCGTTTGATCTGTGCCGTTAAGGCGCCTTGTTTATATTTTGGTAACGAACTTCAGTTGCGAGGATCGCAACTGCTAAGTATCATACTAAACTTGTATTTGGTCTCGGTTAACAGTGTTGCCACAGATACTACAGTGTTGCTACAAGATTCACTGTTTCGCTCAAGGAAGGCAGCATTCACGTATAATTAGTTTGGTACATAGGTATGCTCCAAATGCATGTTCGAAATTTTTAAACATCCCATGTTATTTCTGGAAAGAACATGAATATGGGTTAAAATTACTTTATTTTTTATTATTTATAGGACTAAGAATAAGGAGAAATAAGATGAATCACCTTGACAATCGGCTGTGTATTCATTATCCGAAATTGATAATGGATTAAAAACTATATTAAACAAACTCTCGCCAAAAATACAGATATGACCGCCATGTTTGTAACGGTTGTCAGTTGCAGGCGCGTTCTCTAACGTTCATTTAAATATAAATATAACAAATACCTGAACAAATAAAACTATTTAACATCTAGTATTATGGACAACAACACAAATATCCTGTTTATCCTAAATAACTTGGTTTTAAAACCTATAGTGCTTGAACCTCTGGTGGTTGGGGTTGTAGGGCTCGTAGTTACTGTTGTTTTTCCTGCCATTTTTCCGATTAAAGTTATTTTGGCGGTTGCTGTTATTTTCCTTGTTTTAAAATATGTTTTTCAAAGTTTTTAGTTCTTCGAGAACAGCTTCTAGCGCTAAACCCATGGTCTTTATGTCATTTTTAGCATGTCCATGTCCTCTATCATCAATGCACAGGTATGGCAGACATCGTTAGATCGAATCTCGGGAGGGAAATAGGATATGGCTGAAGATGAGTCACTTGAAGAAGTCGAACTCGACGACGAAGATGATGGAAAATGTATAGGGGGAATACGGGGACGAGGGCATCTTTGATGGAACAAAGTTGCACAATGTGGTGTCTGTGAGTTGGGATGAATGGGGTGATAAAAGCAAACTGCCTAAGAATAGGCCAGCACGGATGGACAAAGAATTTGATGGGGATGGGATACCCACATCTCCCAGCATATTTGGGATGACACTTTCCAAAGGCTTATCAATATCGATGCCCGCTAAGCTTGCGGCATTGGACAAAAATGTCCACGGATTGATTCATCTGAGAAGAGGGCAACTTTTTAGACCTAAATAGGTGATGAAGTTCCTCCTTAGATAGCCAGACTATTTAACATTCACTGATTAAGTAGTGCTTTAACTTTTGGAGCAATGAATGTTCTATATTTACTGAATCTAGTGATTGGGCATACGAGCGTACTTCAGTAAATTAAAAATGTGCATTTAAATTTGAACAAGTATCACCAAATAAGGTAATAGGAGGTCATTTCTGCGAAAATTTCGAATTCCCCTGATGTAAACTGATTTGTTTTAGAGGGAAGTTGTTTAGGCAAACGTGTTTGCACTGGGAACAAAAGGGAGAAGTCGATCAGCCAAACTCTCCGATGAGGGCCTATGCTCTACTGGCATGGCTCGTGTGGTCATTTTCAATCCAGAGCATCTATGTATGGGTAATAGGCAACACACATTTAGTTTACATTTTGTGTTTTGGTTAGCTGGAAACGTTGCAACATCTGAGGAAAGAAAGTGTTGTAAGCACATTAGTTGCATGAGCTTTTTAAATATTTGCCTAGTAAAGGTCATCTGAGAAAAAAATATTTGCTTTCAAAACTGTACTCATGTTCAAAATTTCATTACTGTAGCTTAAAAAAAGGTTAGTCAAAAGGTCAAAGTCAAGGACATCTAAGTACACCATTGATTCTCGTTTTCAAAACTGTACACATTGTCCAAATTTCACTGCTGTAGCTTTTAAAATAAAAAAGAAGGTCAAAAGGGGTGGGGCCAGCGCTCCTGGGGCATCATTTCAACTGTTTTGCTAGACGGTCATCATATGATGCTCCACAACTAATATTAAAGGTATGAGCCTTGTGGTTTGAAACAATAAGGTTTCGAAAATATTTCTTAAATAAGTCTCTAAAAATGTGTGACCCTCAGGGAGTGCCAGTTTTGACCACAGGGGCATAAATTGTACAACCATGGAAGCGGACCACTAAATTAAACCTTATTCAAAGTAGCATGGGTCTGCATAGCTGTTTCAGACCCCAAAAATCAAACACTCCCAATTGAAGTATACCAAACCAGTGAACCCCGGGGGATGTTTAGGAATGAACCAAGTAGCATAATTTGAACAAAGATTCACAAGCAATTGCATTTAGAACACAAAAAAAGATTTTCAAATATTTCCCAATTTAAGTATATCAAACCTGTGAACCCGGGGGCTTAGCCAGTAATAACCCTAGGGCATAATTTGAACAAACATTCATAGCAATTGTGTTTAGATAGATGCGCGAACGACAGACACTTTGGCCATTAGAGCTTAAAATGGCCATTGGCCTTTCAACATGAACAAGGGAGGGTAATACATAAAATTGCACAACCAAAAAGCAAGTTGTCTCCCTTTAATCCTAGACTTGACTTAACATCTAAACTTGGCTAAAAAAAGACTTCGCTCATGTAGATTTGGCTAAAAAAAGACTTAGCTAAAAATAGCATTTTATTTTACTTTCAAGGCCCATAATCTAGGTATGCATGGGCGGATCTGGCAGGGTTTCGAAAGGAACCGAGCTCTGATAAATATCTTAATACTGTTCAAGTTTCATCGAAATACAATTAAAACTGAAGACTGTATCGTGTTCACAAGCAATTGATTACAGACGCACGGACGCACATACAACGTACACATTACCATCGCATAAGAAAAATGAATGATAGTTAATGTTGTGTTTGCTGCTCTGTTCTTTGTTCATAAATATTTTTTTAGCTGTCGGAAGATCACATGCTAAGTTTTAAGCTAAGTCATTCAAACAAAACCTCTCAATAAATATATAGTCATGTATTTTTATATGAAAAGCTGGTTTATTGGAGAAATTAAAACTGTTGTTCGGGTTAAAACTGTGTGAAAAGTGCCATTTATGTTGTTTTATCTCTTTGAAGAAACAGTTCGTTACACTAAGGTATTTTCAAATAATTTTATATGCATGGATTTTGTTATATTTTGTTGTGAACGTTGTTTCAGTTGTATTGCGTAACCATGAAAAGTTAAAACCAGTAACTGGGTCTTAAAACGACTAAAATACCTCGCGGCTACAGTTTTTTTGATAGTCATAACATATTTCTTTTATTTATTAGCCGGGTTATAGAATGGCGAAAACCGGGCGGGTGGGCGATCGGGGGTTAACAATTCTGCGTTAAAGTCTTCATTTTATGTAATTAAATCGAGAGTTAATATCCAATGGTTATCAAACTTGGTCAGACTATTTGTTGGCATGTTATCTTAAATATATATGAATATGAGTAATCTCGGGTCAAAAACTAGGTCACTAGGTCAAATCCTTAGAAAAAAAATTCACGGTAATAAATTCATTTTTTTTTTATCAAATATTGATGAAACATGGCCATTATGCTTCTCTGCATTATATCTTGTATATTTTTAATATGGGTCAACCAGGGTCAAAATCTAGGTCACTAGGTCAAATCTTGGGAACAATATATTGGCGTCTTGTTATGTACGAGGATGGAAACCACACACACACAACTTGCGTTCAGAAGGTTTAAGAACTCTTTATGGTATTTTTAAAGTAATACGTGCTGTGTTTTTATATAATAACAGTATCGTATGTTATTACGCATTTTTCTGCAAACGATATTTTCAAATAAAGCGTTAACGTTTGTGAATAATAGCTAATCTTTATGAAAGGCCAGCATACATATGCTAATCAAATAATTATTCCAAAGTCTATTTGAACTAATTAGATAGACATGTTGACACTCGATGCTATGTTAGTATGAGTTAAATGCGTGCTTTGAGTTTAAAAATCGGCAAAGTATTAAATCCAGATTTAAAATTTAAACAATTTCTTAATCCAGCTATATCGCCTTTGCAATACTATAAAGCTCGCTGACTGTTGTTTATGCCATCAGTTTTATAACAACACGGGCATCTTATATATATATTATACATATATTAATTTCAGAAAACCAGGTTCTCTACGATATGCACTTATCGTAAATTTCAAAAAGGCCCAGTGTCATGAGCAAAATAGTACATGGATATCAAAAACGTATGTATGAATGTATTACGGTCGACTGTTTACACTGTAAATTCAATGTGTGAGCAAATGTAATACTGTTTGTTTGCGAATGATTCTAGTATCCAGTTGTTTCCGAAAACAAAGTTTATGTATTCCATAATATACACTATAAGCTGTTTTAACGTAAGCCACGTCTATCAGTCCATCTGTCCGTCCGTCTGGCTGTAACATTTCGTCTCCGGGCTATAACTTATTTATGCATGGATGGATTACCATAAAATTTGGTACAAACGATATGCAGTGACCTTGACCCGGGTCCATACCTCAAAGATCAAAGTCACACGAGACATTTAAAGGTCAGAATACACATGCTCGTGTCCACACTGTAACACGTATGCATTAATGGATTATTTTATTACTTGGTACAAATGTTGTCCTTTTTGAGACGATGTGCAGTGACCTTGACCCGGGTCCATACCTCAATGGTAAAAGACTCATATGAAATTTAAAGGTCAGAGTACACATGCTCGTGTCCGCGCTATAACTTACTTATGCATTGATTGATTACCATATTACTTGGTACAAATGTTGTCCTCATTGAGAAGATGTGCAGTGGCCTTGACCCGGTCCATACCTCGATGGTAAAGGTCACATATGACATTTAAAGGTCATAATACACATGCTTGTGTCCGGACTTTTTACATTTAGCAGTGTAGGCATGACAATTTTTACTGGATTGACCTTATACATCTCGTTTACTTTTAGCAAAACAAACTGATTTGATCCAATAACTCGAACCAATTGGAATTTGTGCCAGTAATCTATCATTTAATTTCGGGTCCATATTATGACAATGCTAAATAGAGGATCAGATATAAATGTTAATTGAAAAGGTTAAACAAAGTGCACAGATTGATACTTAGCGCACTCTACCAAGCATTATCAGTATGTGCAACAAGTTTAATAAAAACAACAACAATAGACACAAATGTTGTACTATATTTATATTTATATGTGTTTTCTCGTCAAAAGCAGGTAAACAATGTTATAACGTCACCACAATATATATGTATCACTTCATTGAAAATACTTAAGGCTTGCTATTTCATCGATGTTATAAATCAATGACTCATTTTCCTTCCTATTTTTAGCCCAAAATAACCTTGTTTAAGATTAACTTATGCGCATGTACACATATTACATGACCCAAAACTCCTGACTTTAATTAATGTTCAGTTATGCCACTTGTTCGACTGAAAAAGACGAGCAATCGTGTTTGCTTCTCGGCGTTCTTGTTGGCAACAGGTAAATTATTACAATCTGCCTAGAAAAGCTGAAGGGAAAAGTGTTTTGTATATTCTGTCAAGAAAGGCAAAGAACATTGCAAATTTAGCCCATCGTCAGAAGAGTACTTTTACTTCTTCATCGGACAACACTGAAATAACTGATCTGTAACTGTATTCTTGTACAGCCCTATATTTTGTGTGGCGCATGAAGATATAAAGTGGTCAAACACAGAACGACAACGATTATGTATATGCCACCATTAGTATGTCTATCGATTTGCTTTTAATGGGCATTGTAAGGCACTGCAATCCAGTGTGTGTTAACGGTTTTCTTTTAAAAATTGACTTTCTCACTAAAGGACGTGAATTAAATGTAAAATAACCCCGTGTTTGGAATAAGATTAATTATACATTTCAATATATTTCTGTTTGGATATGTGCGTCATATTTACGTCTGAACAAATGTCCAACGGAAAGACTGTTAGGAATAATACAGTGCAGCTAGTCTAGACAATTAATTGACAGCTTTCTCTAGGGAGAAAAGGCTTATTGCACGAATGATACGACAAATGTGACCATCTTTTGATGCATCACATTGCGATATTGATTGTTAAGATCGTCTGCCGGGTATATTTTAAGTCGATAACACTTTGGAGAATCTGCATCATGTCAACACCTCGTCCATCATTTTGTTATGCGCAAGTTTAACTTAGAGGTTACTGATTATGTATAATATGCATAGAGGAGTATAACGTGATTGCTATAGTTCATCGACAGAACTAGATTGTAAAAAAGTGATGTAAAGCTTTGAAATTAACTTACCTCATTAATACATTTATTATTTGATGTTTGGTTTGATAGCTGCACAACTTGAACTAGTTGTACAGGCATTTATTAGAGTTTGATGTGGAATAGAACATACTGTACACAATGGTTCTTTGGCAAAAACATTCCAAACATTGATTTTAAAATTCAAATGTAAACCGAGTAGATATTTATTTGCAAGTGTTGGCAAAACTGTTGATTAGATTGAAGGACTTTTAGTAATGCATGACGGACTCTCTGATTTGTAACTTGAAACTAAAATATTTTCTTAATTGGTTAAATAAATGGTAAAACGTTTAATCATCTTCATGGTTTGCGACTGCTGGGACGAGCCAGCTTGTGAGCTACGGGAAGTGCGGCGACCTGGAGACATTGCGGGAGAGGCAGTTCAGTTCAGTCACAGTGACCACTTACGACGAGGGTTCCGTTTCTCGATGCATAAGTGGACAGCGTCTGCAGGGCGGTAATAATGCTATCAACGGCTATGTTGCAGCTGCGTGTCCTTTCCGGAGTTTAAAGAAATCCCGGCCAATCATCACATGGGTCTGGGTAGTGCGAGCCTAAAGCAACATTTACACTAATGTCAATTACTAATGTAACAGTGAACAGTTCTTTCGGACTCCGATTGGTCAATGCACCAGACATTTGTTAGTATGCCCCCAGGTCAAGGCAATAGTGGGGGAAATCGGCCGTGTTTTGACCTTCCATGTGGTCCCGCAGTGCCGTATGAATTTGCCGGAATCCATAATAGCCATGGTAATATGATGAAGTGTAATGCTTACTACGGAATATGTAAGGATTGACCCATCGTTAGCCTTCAAATTGCTGTTAAAACGGATCAGATATATATCCTTCTGGATAAAAAAGATTTCCATGATTTTAATTTAATTTTCGGATTTTTTTATGTGATTCTGATACTTCTCATCAAGTCCGCATCAGCGTTTTCTCGTTAATGTTTTCTGTCTCTCAACGGCCATATATTTTTTAAGGCTTAAGTTCGACTAATGAAAGGTTTTCTTGGCTAGACGAACATGCAATGAAAATGGATTTTTTCATTTGGAAACGTGTTGTTCATAGAATCATGGAACTTGGTCACAAAGTTATTCTAATACAACTACCCTTGTGATTTCCTTAATTCAATCAAAGGAAAAGGGACAAAGTCAAATATTAGAAAAAAACATTATGGTTTTAAAACACTGGAACAAGCTACGTCATGTGATATTCATTTGTTAATATTTAGTTATATTAATTTATATACATAATTTGACAAGTGGTTGACTGGCATTTATTATTGATCTTGTTTTTTATCTTTCTGTAAGGTTTAAAAACTTAAATTTTACAAAGATCGCAAAATATGTTAAAACAATATCATATTAAACGCTCTCGTTAGCAAGATGTAACGCGAAAGTGTGTGTTTGTTTTGTGGGGGAAACCGGATAACCCCGTATGCCCACTTGTCTGGCGCGCTTTCAGAAACATTTCTTAGAATAATTGAATAAAATTGTGATTCAAATGACAACGTGAGTTAAATGGATTGTGCAGAGCTATTTAAATCCTGATATTAATTGAGCAATGTTGTTTTTTCTCATTTTTTCACACTGATATATATCAGCACACAGTTTTAAATTCTTAATTTATACAGGAAATCTATACATTTTGATAGGATATAAATATATTCAGAAACAATAATGCTAACACACACACAAACACACACACACACACACACACACACACATACTTGTATTGCACCCGTAGCGAGGACCTTGACATTCGACCCCGAAGTGAGGACCAATTTATTCTAAGTGCTAGCGAACCGAAACTACGACATAAAGGTATTTTTTACTAGCTGATTATAACGACATGAGAATTTCTTCAATGCACTAAACCGTTTTTCTGTAACAAACTTCGAGGACTCCACCGTATATTCATACAAAAAGAGGACATCTTTCCGAGGACGTTCAATCCTTCTATCAATATAAGGACTTAAGTTACACAATCTATAACTCCATATTTTGTGAGGACGGGACTAATTTCACGAGGGTCATGCGGTGATAAGTCCTCATATTGAGTGCAATTAATCAAAATACGCACATTTGGAAATTACAGAATACATGTACATGTATATGGAAAGTGCTTTGAAAACTAGCTTGCTTTAGGTACCGCCGATATCGAACAAGTCGAAGTTATCTCATATCTCATAAGAGCAGCTTAGCTCGCGACCAACAAAAGCTTGTCTTAATTTTATTTATTTTTCTAAAGGAGATACATATAATTCAAAAAATTCAAAATCACTGTTCTTCCTTTTGTTACAATTTACAAGTGTATCAAGTTTCATTTCACTACTTTGCGGTTCCTGAGATATTAAAGAGACATAAATATACAGTTTGCAACGTTTAAAGGTTGGTTTTCGAACATTTGCGCTCATTTGTTTCAGTTATTAACCCCTTCACTGCTCTACCCCGAGTGTAGTAACATATGCAAACAGCTTAATTCCGAATAAGACACCGAGTAACTCGGCGTCTTATTTGAACCCAAGCTGTTTGACACTCGGCCAATGGTTTAACCAAATGTCGAGGGAGTGTGTTAATTCTAAAGCGGAAGTAGAAAAATTATTCCGCATGTGCACAATCTGCCTAGCAGTGAAGGGGTTAACAAGTGTTTGAAATAAAAATAAAATTCCCAGAACGTATACAAATGTATCAAATTTCATTTCACCACTTTGCGGTTCCTGAGATAGTACTGGCGTGCACGCTTTATATAAAAATCAGGTAAAAATGATATTCTGGAAGCACAAAGTATACCCCATAGATAGAAAATAGCAGTAAATATAGACGCCGACAACAGACGGCGAGCATACGACAACAAATAACCCGTACATTCGTAGCCGTCATTCTATCATTGCAAGGACTTTGTTCTTTAGCTCACTGATCTCTAACTCATGCAGAAAACACCACATGCAAAACACACAGCCACTCCGAAGCAGGTACAGTAATGTGTTCATGAATGTAAATTCACCGATATATCAAAAGACAAAAAAAGCTTTCAGAATACATCACGCTCGACTATTCAACGACAAATTTAGACTTAAAGTAGGTCTGTAAACGATGGCAAGAAAGTACAAAGCGCAAATTCAAGAAGAAATCAGTGTTATAATAAAAGAATCTAAGCAGCAGTAGCATTTTCACTCTATACTCTCATCGCCAGCCAATAAAACGACACATACACAACACTAGGGTCGTTGGCAAAAACACACAATGGGGTAGTATCTGGTCAATCCCTTTTAATATATAGCTCTTTCCTAATGGCTCCCTCAACCATAAGTAAACCTAATACTGCATAAACCTGATTGTTTTTCAAGAAATCAATAGTCATACATTACGAAGACTTCTGTGTCATTTATTAACCACATCGTCAACGTGAGGACCTTCAAGTCCTCGCAAGGGTATCTATACAAAACCACACAAACACACGTCTTTACACAATTACCAGACGCATATGCTACATCATGGCTGGAAATGTTTAAATGCGTGCAGTGTGTTTTGACCAATCAGAGCAAAGCAAATTTTACCAAAACTATCACTTGGTCAAGTCTGACAGGATCCCCTCTAAAATCTCAACTAACTTACAAGTTCATTTCATATTTCCCAAAGTTAAATATTTGAGCGCTGTCGTACATGTTAGACATGCGAAACACCGTAGACCCAGATCAGATGCTGCATCTGATCCGTGTCTATACTGTTTGCCAGTCATCAGCACCTACACTGTCTCGTAAACTGTCACGACAAACAGTGTAATGTGGCGGTCGACTTAAATAATACACTTTGCAACGTTCAAAGGTTGGTTCTCATTTGTTTCACTTATTAACCCCTTCGCTGCCCTACTCCGAGTGTCGTAACATATGCAAACAGCTTGGATCCGAATGAGACGCCGAGTTACTCGGCGTCTCATGTGGATCCAAGCTGTTTTGACACTCGGACAATGGTTTTACCAAAGGCAAATGTCCACTCATGTGTCCATTGCAGTGAAAAGGGAAACGACATATACACAACACTAGGGTCGTTGGCAAAATACAATGGGTAATATCCGGTCAAACCCTTTATCTAGCTCTTTCCTAAAGGCTCCCTCAACCTTAAATAACCTAATACTGCATAAACCTGATTGTTTTTCAAGAACTCAATGGTCAAACATTACGATGGCTTCTGTTTCATTTACTTGACAATGACCTTAATCCACATCGTCAACGTGAGGACCTTTAAGTCCTCGCAAGGGTATCTATACAAAACCACACAAACACACGTCTTTACACAATTACCAGACGCATATGCTACATGGCTGGAAATGTTTAAATGTGTGTACTGAGCAATCATAGCAAGCAAATTTTACCATAATTATCACTTGTTCAAGTCTGACAGGATCCACTTAAAAAACTCAACTTACAAGCTCATTTTATATTTCCTAAAGTTAAATATTTGAGCGCTGCTGTACATTTTAGACATGCTTAACACTGTAGACCCTGAAGTGTGGACGTACGGAGACCGATCACAATATCTCACCTGAGTAAACTCAGGTGAGCTAAAAAAGGGAATAACTCAAACAATTATGCATGCAGAGTTATGGTTCTTACACACCGCACTTCTCCTTGTCATTTTGAAGTTTCAAGGGAATATGTGAAATAGTTGTACAAAAATTAACCTTAGGACTTTGCAAAGAGTTGAGACCCAGATCAGCTGCCTCATTAAAATGTGATATTTGATCAGGGTCTACTATTTGTCATTACAATATACAACACAGAGTATGTGCTGATGACTGGCAAGCAGTGTAGACCTTGATCAGACAACAGTTTTTAATGCTGTTAGTGATCTGGTCTATACTGATTGCAATGTCCAAAGGTTGGTTTTGGTACAGCAGGGCTCATTTGATTTAAAGCCCATTTATACAGCCAAGTCTGCTTATGCTAGTACTATGTGACTTAAACCTTTACTCCATAGATACACCTTTTGACACTTGAAGCAGATGACAAATGAAAACAATGTGGTAAATGGAATATTGCTCATGATGAGCAAATACTACATTTTCAACATTGTTTTCAAAGCCATTCAACATTGGTGTTTTCCATTCTCTTAGATCTTCTTACTCATCATTGTGCATGAGTCTAAAAATAGCATCAATCTTCAAAATTCAATAATTTAGCTCTAATTACTCTAGAAATATATGTTGTAAACAAAAATTAATTATGAAAAGCAGAAAAAGGGATTATTCAATTATAAGCGATGTCAGAGCTATAAACATTGTCTATCACATAAATTGGCTTCTGGGAGTGACATAAAGCAGTGACATAAATATCATGTAAATATTTACATTCCCTATGTAACGTCCTTATATAGACCTATGCGAAATTTTGACGTTTATTTTCCAATGAACCTTTTATTTTGAAACTGGTTATAACCGGTTATTTTATGTAATGAACAAGAGTGAAAACCGCACAGTGACAGGTGAAAGTTTCGACAATTAGAGGCGATCGAGGGGTTCGCCATTAAGCAACATACACCTGTATTTCTCTTTTTCTGTGATGTTTCCGAATACATTTTGAATAAATCGCATGTCAAGCTTAAATCCTATTTTATCAAAATATAAATAAAATTAAAATGAAATAAACGTCGTCTCGCTGGGGTTTATCGGTTTGTAAACTGCAACGGGGTGCGTGCAAAGTTTACATGGGATTCACATACTTTGCACACGCCCGTTGCAGTTTACAAACCGATAAACTGCAGCAAGACAATGTTCTTTTCTTAACTAGTTACATAAATAAAACTTGAAACCGGTCTATAAATATGCTCAAATGCCTAGCAAGGTACCATCTGCTGACTTTGCGTATGACGTAGCTGTATTCAGGATGTTGATATGACATCGCATTTTTATTCCCTCCTTTAACGGCAAAAACCTATACGGATGACGATTTGTCTAGTGTGTTTAACTGATTTTTTTTTTCGAAAATTCCTCTTAATGTTATAAAAAGAATCTTACACGAGTGTTTATTCCATATCATTTTTATGAAACTCGTTGACTAAAACCATATGACACTCGCCAAGGCTTGTGTCATGCTTTTTAGTCAACTCGTTTCATAACAAGAGCACCGCAGAGTGGGTGCCAACGCTCGTCTGTTTTTAAGTCCGAAAAAGGGGAATAACTCAAAAATAAGTAAAGCCAGAGTTATGTGACCTTGTATAGATATGCGTACTATTCCTAGGAACATGTGTACAAAGTTTCATTTGAAAATGTTGAACGGTTTTTGAGTTATGAGGTAAGGTTAAAGTTTTTGGACGCCGACGCAGACGCAGACGCCGCCGACGCCAAGGCTATCTCAATAACTCGACTTTTTTTCTTCGAAAAACAGACGAGCTAAAAATGATATGGAATAAACACTCATGTAAGATCCTCTATGTATTACACCGTTTTAACCCTTTACCTCATAGAAACACCTTTTCAGGCATCTGTATTGCATGACCTTTGAAAACAATGTGGGTAATTGAGTATTTGCTCATAATGAGCAATTGTTTGATTTCCCACAAAGTTTGCAAAGCTATTGGAAATAGGCATTTTCATTTCAAATTGATTTTATTAGTTTTTGTCAGATGCTTTCATCGTGGATTAGTTTAACAAGAGGACCATAATGGTCCTATATCGCTCACCTGATAAAAGGGCTACCAAAGAACCATTACAAAAATTCTCTACAATATAGGTGTATAAGGAAAACTGGCGGTAGAGGTCCACTCAAGGATCATTCCTGAGAAATTATTTTGAAATCGGACCAGTAGTTTTGAAGAAGATTTTCAATTTTTTCTATATAGCCATATAAGAATAACTGGCCTGCCCCTGGTGGCCATGTTTTTTGAGATATCATCATTCTTTGAACATCTTTGGTAAAGGTCGACCCAAGAATCATTTCTGTGAAATTAGTTTGAAATTGGACCTGTAGTTTTGGAGATGTTTGAAAAGTGAACATGCGACGTATGACATACGCCGGATGGAGACCGATCACAATACCTGACATGTGCATACTCAGGGGAGCTAAAAATAGCATATTAAGGAAAGATTTTAATCAAGCTCCATTGTTACCAAAACCTAATGACTGATGTATGATAGTTCTAGAAATAAGTACAATGAGTTGAAAAAGCATAAAAGGGGATGATTCAATAAAATATGGAGCCAAAGTAATCACCTTTGTACATAACACTTCCTATGGTTTAATATGACATATTTGACTGAAATTCTTGTTGAATAATGTGTTACACACAATAAAATGTATTGTCTTATGTCATCGAAGTTCAATCAAACTGGGTTGTCCAATTGTTGAATGTATTGTGAATCTCACACCACTTTATGGTTTTTAATATAGAATTTGATTTGTTGCCATGGACGATGGCTCAGCACTGCCGCTTTGCTCTTAGCTTCAAGGCATAGTGCCTTCCCCGGGAGTTTGGCACTCACGAAGAACTTTCCCAGGAATTGATGGACAGCCTTTTTTTCCTCCTCCGACCACATGGTCCTTTTAGTGCTTTTCTTCTTACAAGTGACTGAAAATGGAAATGCTTCAGTTTTTACAAAATAAACAGAGAAATAATTGAAGTCTAAAGCGTTTATAAATCTGTAAATAGTGACCTTGACCTTGGATAGATCATCAAAGGTCATGTGTCAGACACGCCTTCAGCTTATGATTATAGCCTACAATATTTTGAAAATGGGATAAAGAATATGGGACGGTTATAGAACAAATGAAAATAATACCTAAATTTGCTGCGACATTGACCTTGGAGCTATAGGTAGAGGACATGTGAATACCATTAGTTTATCCAAAACGTTCAATAAAAAGGGATAAAATTTTAATATAGCAGAACAAGAATAGATGAGGTCTGGGGCCGTATTCATAAAGCTCCTAAGAAAAATCTCAGACTTAAGTGAAAATTTCAAATGCAGATTTCTCTATTTTTACCCACAATACTTCAATGAAACTGCATGCTTGTGAAAAAACGTAATTTTCAAAAGCATGCAACGTTTCATTGAAGTATAATTGAAAATAAACTGAAATCTGCATTTGAAATTTTCACTTAAGTTTGAGATTTTCCTTAGGAGCTTTATGAATATGGCCTTAGGTGTTTATAAAACTGTTTGACTGAGAAACATTTTCTAAAACATCTGATAGGTCAGATTTAAATTCAAGTACATTTTCAAGTCTTACCAACTATATGTTGAAAGTTCAAACATGATAAATCAGACATTCAAAGAACTATTTTAGAAGCGTCTGATTGGTAATTCTCATACTGGACAAGTTTTAAGTCACCTCTTGGAATGTGGCTAAACACATAAAGAACATTTGTGCCAATGTATTAAAAACTGTAACATGAGTGTAGGAGTTCCGGACCAGACACAAAAATGTAGATAATAATGTATGTAATTTGACATTGAATAGTTACTTTGACCTTTGAGCTCCTGACATTGGCATGTGGCACAACTCATAGTCTTTATGTAAACAAGTTTTTTTTCCTGATGATATGAAAATCTGATAAGGAATGTAGGTGTTACAATTGGAACACAGAAATGCAGACAGATGCACACACTACAGAACTTCGACACACATGCGCAGATGGTACCATTTAAAGACCAAATTAACTCTGCATAATCAAACATTTTTAATATCTCTAACCTCA
Source organism: Mya arenaria (assembly GCF_026914265.1). Lineage (NCBI taxonomy): Eukaryota > Metazoa > Mollusca > Bivalvia > Myida > Myidae > Mya > Mya arenaria. The sequence goes on along the minus strand of NC_069138.1, from coordinate 45,472,170 downwards.
ACAATTCTAGTAACAATATAATTTCTGTGGATATCTACATTTCCAGTGCAACAGATAAACTTTTTTATGGAATGAAGTACATGTATCTACCCCTAAAGGTTTTTCTTAAAAGAGAAACTGCAAATTGTAATCTAGGTATTTAAACAAACTGGGTAACATAATTATTTCAATAAAGTTTTAATAAAGACGTGTTGCTTCTCCTTGATTAAGAAAACAATTAAGTTTTTTTTTTTACAATTCACAGAGTAAATATCCAGAAATCCACTTATCTGTCCAACGATTATTTTATTTTAACATTAGGCATCAAATAACTTTTCTTTCAAAACTCATACTCGGAGCTGCAAATAGAAAGAGATTTTCAAATTCTAAATCACCTTTTCTCGATGGAACTCCATCTGTCTCTCCATCAGCTGAGGACTCGGCGCTCGGGATTTCTACTTGAAGATCTGGAACAATAGAAAGATCTGTAACATGCATTTTCCCCAATTGTGCACAGAAGTGGCAAATTTTCCTGCCCATTGATGACCTATATGCAAACAGTTTGGATCTAGACAAAAGCCCATATAACATGGGGCTTTATCTGTGATCCAAACCATTTGACAATATTACATGGGGCTTTATCTGAGATTCCAAAATTTGACATTATAACATGGGGCTCTATCTAAGATCAAAATAATATTGCAGTATAACATCGCGTATTATCTGAGATCAAAACCAATTGACAATATAACATGAGGCTTTATCTAAGATTGAAAGCAATAGACAAAACAACATGGGGCTCTATCTGAGATCCAAATAATTTGATAATATAGCATCACGCTTTATCTGAGACCCAAACCAATTGACAGTATAATGTCGCGCTTTATCTGAGATCCAAACCAATTGACAGTATAATGTCGCTTTTTATCTGAGATCCAAACCAATTGACAGTATAACATAGGGCTCTATCTGAGATCCAAACCAATTCATAGTATAACATGGAGCTTCATTTGAGATCCAAACCATTTCACAAAATGGCAATAATGAAAGAAATAAGAAATTTTGCCAAAATAAAGCAGACATCAATTAGAGATAAAAAATTGCGTCACCCTTTACCTCATAGAAGCGCCTTTTCAGGCATCTGATGAAGGCTACTTGAAAATATTGTGGGAAATAATGCATTTGCTTACAATGAGCACAAGCTCAAATCCCACAACATTTTCAAAACTATTCAAATTTTGCATTTTTCTTTTTCATTAGACATTTTGCCATATCATTAGATGCTTTAATTGGGGATGAGTATAAAAATAACATATAAGGTAAAAAGTTCAGACTGTAAAGATTAAGATTGCTCAACCGAGATGAAATGTCCTCTGCACTGAGTTTAACTTTGCATATTATATCCAAACTGTTTGCATCATGAGGGCTTGCCAGCTGGTGTGCTAATGAAAGTCCTCAAAATGAAGCAAAGCATTGTTTTGTGCAAGCACTAAAGTAATTCTCTAAGCAGTTGATCTGGTTAAAAAAACTGTAACAACCTTCTGTAACTATTTCTTATTTCTTCCATTATTTCCATTTTAAGCAAATAGTATCTGAATGACAGAAATATTAAATTCTGATAAAGTAAGTCACCTGGCATCTGATCTGGGTCCAAACTGTTTGTAGAGAATGCATTTAGAACTAGAAAATGTGTTCATAGGACACAAATGCCCCCACTTCCACTTTGTCACAAATGCCATATTTTCACAAAATATAAAGGGGCTGTTACGTGTAACTCCAAAATGACTAGTGATTTACATGGCTGTCAAACTTGATCCAGATATGGTCACAAACATGTGTGTAAAGTTTGGTGAGAATTAAACAAATACTTTTCATGATTTAGACCATACAAAATCTTCTGGATGGACGTACGAACAGACGGACGTACGGACGGACAACTCTAAATGCCACCACTTTTTGGGGGGCATAAAAACATCATGGTACTGTTTCACTCATTCTTGCAATGTTCTTCTTTATTTGTTTTAACATCCAATCTGAGTGTTACTTTGCATCTATATCCAAACTATTTGCCTTAAAGACATTTACCCAAGCATGACTAAACTGTTATCGCCATAAATTTGAGAAAAACATGACAGTCGGACCCTGCACCCGTACAAGAAAAGCTAAATAGAGGCCCGTCCCACAGGGTAACATTTTAAATGGGGAACACAATTCCCAAAAAAATGGTTATTTGACTGTTTTTGTTGTTAACGTCTGTTTTCCCTATTCAGTAAATAGACATTGGCCAACATTGTTGACCCAGATCAGGGGTCTACAATGAGTTTAAGAGTTCTGATTTACCGTTATTCTTTGTGTTCAGTCAGTGAATTAAACCTCCACCATGAGACTGTCAGGGCCTCTCTTGCAATGCTTGGCTGCCTAGCGTACTAAAATCTTGAGTTTCCCATGCATTTACCGTTTCATTCACACCTTGGGAGAATTGACTAGTTAGATGCTAGACACTTGATCTAGGGGTCATGAGTTCGATCCCCCACCTGACCAGTCTTTCGATGAGACTTTAAACCGAGGTCCCATGTATCAGTGCTATACACTGGGCATGTTAAAGAACCAGAGGGCTCCTTCAAAATGAGTAGGGCCTTGCCCGGGTTCCTCTGTATCAGCTTCCCTCTCTCTGGGAAGTCCAATTAGCTCAAAGTTGGCAGAAACGGACGACAACAACAAAACCAAAAAAAAACAACATAGCAACATCATGATGACATGTTAGCTGGTGTTCTTAATAGAGTCCTCAAAATGAAGCAAAGTATTGTTTTGTGCAAGCACTATTTAAAGTAATCATCTAAGCAGTTGATCTTGTTCAATACACTGCAACAACCTGAATATCTATTTCTTTCATTTTTGCCATCCAGATCAAATTTCAATGCAAATATACTGTCTGAGTGACAAAAGATTAAATGCTAATCAGAACAAGAGTGCCAAAACACAAAATACGCCCATCTGGCAACAAAATTATCTAAATTCAAGTGGACTAATTAAAAAGAGTTACCAAACCAATGAAGGGTTTTATGAAAGCCAATTATCAAGTCTGTATCTGCAAAGGTTCCAAAAATATTGCCCTGTAACAATTCCTGAGTTTTAATTAATTTCAATTAATAAAGGGCCATTTCTCTGCAGCAACTTGATGAATGTTAATAAGGATCCAACATGTACAGGATCTTCTGGCAACATACATATGTGTAAAGTTTGATGAGGATTGGATAAACGGTTCTCTAAAAAGCCCCATGACAAAGTCTTTTTTTAAATAATTTCAACAAATAAAGGGCCTTATCTCTGCAGAAACTTCATGAATAGTAATGAGGATCAAGCTTGCACAGAACCTTATGACAACATACATGTGTGTAAAGTTTGATGGGAAATGGATAAGCAGTTCTCGAAATATTCCCTGTGACAAAGTCTTTTGTAAGTAATTTCTACAAATAAAGGGCCTAAAGTCTGTAGAAACTTGATGGATATTGATGAGTATCGAACTTACACAGGATCTTATGGCAACATACACTTGTGTAAAGTTTGATGAGGATTGGATAAGCGGTTGTCCAAAAATTACCCGTGACAAAGCTTTCCCGCCAAACACCCACCACCCGCCTTGGATGTTCACATAATACATCCCATCTAAAGATAAGCTTAGAAAAAGTTATCGGGCATCTGATATGGGTCCAAACTGTTTGTAAACAATGCATATTCAACAATCAGCTACAGATAAATAATACAATTTTTACAAAATTTCAATATTTCTTAACAAGACCCTATACTGTCACCACTCAGAAGAATGGTCTCTTCAAAATGATTCTAACAATAGTGAAGAAATACTGGTGAAGATTTTAGCATGTTAAATACACACCCTATCTGGAGCCCTGACATCATGGTTCTGATGGACCTATTTCTCTCATTCTTGCAATTTTCATCTTTATTTGTTTAAACAAACAATCTGAGTCTTATATGGCATCTTTATCCAAACTGTTGGCATAAAGTCCTCTAAACAACTCATCAGCTGCAACATCATGAGGCCTTTCAGCTTCTGTGCTTATTACAGTCCTCAAAATGAAGCAAAATCTCATTATCTGTCACACAATTATTTCATTTTTTACTTTAAGCATCAAATTTTTAACTAGAAAATCTGTCCATAAGACACAGAGGCCCAAACTTCCTCTTTGTCAAAATGCCATATTTTCACAAAACCAAGGCCCATAACTCCATACATACTAATTTTGGGCGCATGAAAACACCCAAGTGCACAAGTTCACTCCCTGAATATTATATCTATGAAGTTTCAAGTCTGTAGTACAAAGGCTTTTAGAGTTATGTGAGACACAAAATTACTGTGCCGTACTGACGTACGGACAGATGTACAAACGGACGGACAGACGGACAAAGGCAAATCTATATGCCCCCCATATTTTAGAAGTGGGGGCATAAAAACTCATACTCGGAGCTGCAAATAGAAAGAGATTTTCAAATTCTAAATCACCTTTTCTCGATGGAACTCCATCTGTCTCTCCATCAGCTGAGGACTCGGCGCTCGGGATTTCTACTTGAAGATCTGGAACAATAGAAAGATCTGTAACATGCATTTTCCCCAATTGTGCACAGAAGTGGCAAATTTTCCTGCCCATTGATGACCTATATGCAAACAGTTTGGATCTAGACAAAAGCCCATTTAACATGGGGCTTTAACCGAGATCCAAACCATTTGACAATATTACATGGGGCTTTATCTGTGATCCTGGCACGGCTTTCACAAAGCGTCTTGAGTCGAGATCGTGCTCAAACTCAAAATTTCACCATCAGAAATCACATGAGGTTAATATTTGAGATTGAAATTCTGAGTTCGAGCACGATCTCGACTCAAGACACTTTGTGAAAGAAAAGCCAGGGCTTTATCTGAGATTAAACTAGAAATGTGCCCATAGGACACAGATGCCCCCACTTCCACTTTGTCAAAATCGACATACTTTTGCAAATAAAAGGCCGTACATCCAAAATAACTGAAGTGATTTACATGGCTGTCAAACTTGATCAAGATATTGTGGTCACAAACATGTGTGTAAAGTTTGGTGAGAATTTGGGCAATACTTTTCAAGAATTAGATCACACAAAATCTTTAGGACATAAGGACGGAAGTACAGACAGACGTACGTACGACGGACAAACATACAGACAAGGGCAACCCTATATGCCTCCACTACATGAGGCTTTATCTGATATCCAAATAATTTGACAGCATAACACTGTGCTTTTTATGAGAACCAAAACAATTGAAAATATAACATGGGGCTTTATCTGAGTTTGAATCTACGACATAAAACATTCCTTTCAACCCTGAACTGATTACTACATATGGTATTTTTAGACTAACCCGTGCCAAAAAAAAAGCTCAGCTTTCTAAAAAGCGCAGCTTTAGCTTAGCTAAAGCTATGCTTTTCAAAAAGCTGCGTTTTTTTAGCTAAGCTATTTTGAAAAAGCTTAGCAAAAGCTGTGTTTTTTATAGGAAGGTTAGCAAAAGCTGTGCTTTTTAATAATAGCTTAGCTAAAGCTATGTTTTTTTCTCTAAAAAGCTGCGCTTTTTCTTCAAAGCTGCGCTTTTTAAAAAGAGCTGCACAAAAGCTATGTTCTTTTCTCTAAAAGCTGAGTTTTTTTCTTCTAAGCTGCGCTTTTTGTTTATGAAGATGCGTTTTTTAAATCAAAGCTTAGCTAAAGCTGCGTCTTTTGACTAGGTAAAAGATTGCCTCTTAGAAAAGCTGCGTCTTTTTCATATTAGCTGCGTCTTTTCCAAAATTAAAATTGGGTTAGTATTTCTTTAAAAGACTAAGCTTTTCAAACAAAAGACTAAGCTTTTGGAGAAAAACAAAGGTTTATATTGTGAAATTCATTTTTTTATTATTTATTTATGACACATTATTCTGTAGTTTTTGGCATAAATATTTTGGCAGGAACAGAAGATACATCTTTTTTTTTATTGGCATCCCTTTTAAAAGTATCTTTAGTTTTATTGATAATCTACTGTCATTAAAGAGTGCATTTTAAGTGTATCTTTTTACTAAGAAGTGCATCTTTTAGTTTAGGTAAAACAAAGTAGTATCTTTGTGTAATAAAGTTAACATTTATGAAATATACACATAAATACAAGAATATGAATGAATGAATGAATGAATGAATGAATCAATCAATCAATCAATCAATCAATCAATCAGTAAATAAGCATTTTATTATTGATCAATATACCTTCAAACTAAAATAAAATAAAATAATGAAATAAAAAGAAAGATTATTTTAAAAATCAAAAATATATTATATTTTTTATTTAAATCAAAAGAACACATTTTACTTATAGGCAATAATCAATTGCATGTAATAACAACATTTATAGAATTATTATTCCTTAAATTTCTTGTAATGCCACTACCAAATTCTTTGTCATTTCCTTTCCAATTTTACAACATGCATGATAAGCCTGATCTTATCTGATTGTACCAATGACCAATTAAATCTCAGCATTTAGGGAGCCAATTTCAAATCAAAGCTACTGGTAGCCATTTTGTTGGGATTTCATTAAAAGAATTTTGATGATGTTTTAATTAATAAATGAATTCACACCAATTAAAACAAATTAATAGTAAAGGAATTAGTGAAGTAAAATAATGATCATTAGATCAGATAAATATGAACTATGATTAGAAACATGACATACCACTATTGGATGATTTGTGATAAACTGACATGTGAAAGCACTCAGGTCATGGTATGTATTCTTTATTTCATTTGTTAATTTCACTGTTATGACACTTGACTACATGTGGGACTTTTATTTGTCAACTTTCAATCTAGTGCACATATTTTAATAAATAATAATGCTGTTGTAGATAGTAGCCGGATGTAGGATTATTGGTCCCAGATAGTAGATTTACGTAGTTTTAAAACTCTATGAAGATGCACTTGTTTTCATCCTTATATATATGTTAATATCATATTAACATATTATAAGCTGAAATTGCCATGTTTCCATACATATGCACACTAGCACCTATAATGCTATACAAATGTTGGTTTTTGGAGGTGTCATAAAACTGCCATCTGCCACATGGCTTACCAGTTATTGGAAACTGGCCAATTTGGGTCAATCAATTTAAGTTAAGTACTAATAAAGTCATTACATATTTAAAATATGATACCCTGTTTTATTCCAGAGCTGTCAGGAATCTCTAGATTTGACAAAAATATAACAAAAGATCCTTGAGACTGTCATTTTCCAATTTGTAGCTTTAACAGTTTCATGATTTTCTATCAATTATTTTTGCCACTGAGTAAAAGGTTATTTTATTATTGCTAATTTTGACAAATATGTACTTGTTTGTCTGTCTGTAAATACATTATGTCCAGTTACAAGGTGTCATGTAAAATTAAATATGAAATAATAACAATATATGTAACACAAACTCATGTTTAGGAAATTTAAATAAAGCAAAATGTCTATGTATTTATTCAAATGTGTTCTATTTTTGATGGTTCAATATATTTATATAACAGGGTTTAAACACACTTGGTGCATTTTTTTTTTTTTTAATTTCATTTAAAGCGTATATTTTTGTTAAAAAATGCACTTTAGATACACTCAAGTGTGTATTTAGTGCGTTTTTTTGTAAAATCTTTTCTTCACCTGTGGTATTTTTTGATGAAAATAGGAGCTACGTTTTTTTTTTAAAAAGCTGCGCTAAATTAGCTAAGCTATTTGAAAAGCTTCATCATAAAGCTAAGCTTTTGGGCCAACACCGCCATAAAGCTGCGCTTTTCATAATTAGCTAAGCTATTTTGAAGAAAAAACACAGTCCCATCCAAAAGCTAAGCTTTTGGGCCAATTCTGCCATAAAGCTGCGCTTTTCATAATTAGCTAAGCTATTTTAGAAAAAGCTAAGCTTTTGGGCCAATACCGCCATAAAGCTGCGCTTTTCATAATTAGCTAAGCTATTTTAGAAAAAGCTAAGCTTTTGGGCCAATACCGCCATAAAGCTGTGCTTTTCATAATTAGCTAAGCTATTTTAGAAAAAGCTAAGCTTTTGGGCCAATACCGCCATAAAGCTGCGCTTTTCATAATTAGCTAAGCTATTTTAGAAAAAGCTAAGCTTTTGGGCCAATACCGCCAAAAAGCTGCGCTTTTCATAATTAGCTAAGCTATTTTAAAAGCTAAGCTTTTGGGCCAGTACCGCCAAAAAGCTGAGCTTTTCATAAAATAGCTTAGCTATTTAAGAAAAAGCGCAGCTCCATCAAAAAGCTTAGCTTTTGGGCCAATACCGCCATAAAGTTGCGTTTTTCATAATTAGCTAAGCTATTTTAGAAAAAGCTAAGCTTTTGGGCCAATACCGCCATAAAGCTGCGCTTTTCATAATTAGCTTAGCTATTTAAGAAAAAGCGCAGCTCCATCAAAAAGCTTAGCTTTTGGGCCAATACCGCCATAAAGCTGCGCTTTTCATAAAAATAGCTTAGCTATTTTGCCCAATATCACCAAGAGCTGAGCTTTTTTAAGAAATTAGCTAAGCTATTTTGGCAAAAAAGCATAGCTTTAGCGCAGCAGCTGTATTGTTTTTTCCCCAAAAAGCTGCGTTTTTTATAAAAAAAAGCTGCGCTTTTTCGGGCCAATACCACTAAGCTTTTAGCTGTGCTTTTAGCTGTGCTTTTAGCTGTGCTTTTAGCACAGCTTTTAGCTTAGCTTTAGCGAACCTTTTTTGGCACGGGAATTCACAATGAAAGTAAATGATGGATAGGAAGATAATCTTGGAGAAAGGATAACCATATAGAATGGCTTTGCAAACATTGTGGGAAAAGGAGCATTTAATCATTATGATCACATGCTCCATTTCCCACACTGTCTTCAAAAGTCTTCTGCTACAGAGGAGTCAATAGGCATATCTATGGAGTAAAAGGTTAAAGAGCTTTTAAAGATTTGATTATATGACAACAAAGATTAAATCCAGACCACACCTGGTAAGAACTTGCCCCCCTCTTGTTGCAACACTGATGTCAGACAACTATAAGAAGTTTCAAAGCTCTACCTTGAATGGTAACCGAAATTCTGACAAAAAAAGGGACATAACTTTGACAAAATGCAGTCATGAGTTATGGCACTCTTGTTGCTATTATGTTGTTTGCATTCACCGTATGGCACTTTTGCATGGTTCTGTGGTTTTGGTCAGAAGGTCAGGAGAGTGCGACAACGGCTCCTCACCTCTGACTTCAACTCTCCTGGTGACTTATGAGGTACACCTGGGACTGAAACCTGGCCCGTCAAATTATTCTGACACCCAACGAACCAGTGTAATGCTAACCCGAAATCCTGGGCGTCAAGGAGGGAAGTCATTATTACCAATTTGCAAGTCTTTGGTTTGACCGGCTTGGGGACATTGAACCACGGACCTCCCAACCCGTAAGCTCTAAGCACTCAGCTATGGTGGACGTTTGTTGCTATTATGATGTCAGACAACTATAAGAAGCTTCAAAGCTCTACCTTGAATGGCTACTGAGAATTTTAATAAAAAAATTAACCAAAAATACGACATTATCATGATCTGAACAATCTTGGTAGAGAGTCACTTAAACACTTTTTGTGCCAAATATTTGTCAAATCTGGTCAAGTGATTTTTGAAAAGATTGTTAAAGACTTTTTTATCAGTTGGCATGGCAACCAGAGTTCTTTATGGAATGGAATTCTTTGAACAACTTTTAAAGGAAACACCTCAGGAACAAATATGCAAAGTTGAATCAAGTTCAAGAGAGCAGTTTCAGAGGAATCTAGAAAATGTGTCCATAGGCTTTGTCTTTCACAAAATAAAGGCCCAAAACTCCGTAAATATTAATTTCGGGCAGATGAAAATACCCAGGTGCACAAGTTCACATCCTGAATGATATATCTATGAAGTTTCAAGTCTGAAGTACAAACGCTTTTTGTGTTACGCGCGACACAAACTTTTCTGGACGTACGGATGTACAGACAGACAATGGCAAATCTATATGCCTCCCCCCACCCCCCTCTTTTAGTGGTGGGGGCATAAAAAGTGTGAACAGATGCCGGACATCAGACAAGAGGCGGTCACAATAGCTCACCTTTACCATATGCTCCGGCGGATTTCTATCCTTCCATTATGATCATAATTAATATTTCGACTAAGTTTCATGCAAATCTATTGACCCCTTACAGAGACATGGTTGCAGATGTTTGAGATTTCAAAGTGACCACTTGTTGTAGATGCGTAGCAGTCTTTTGGTGCAGGTGGTTGCAAAAAGAAGACCGAAAATAGAGCAGAAAGATCCTGCAGGAGCTTTCTGGACTATTATTGACCTTCATTTAAAGTTCACCTGTCTAAAATCATCCCTTGTGATTGTCTTTTAAGGTGGTCAATATAGCAAGACTTTACAGTATGAAAATGGAGATTTTGCCATATATCTATGTATCAGAATATTTTGACAATCTTACCTTCAACATCTGGATGAATCTCATCCAGAGTTTTTCCCTCATGGTTTTGAATTTTTCCACTCTCTAACTCAACAAGAAGCTTGCTAATTTTAGCAAGTTGAATAGTATCCTCTGGTAATCTGTAGAATTCCCTATGGATTCTCACATCATGACCAAGAAAGTTGGCTAATTGATCCAACTCATTGTCTTTGAGGTTGAGTATCTGAGAAATTGTGGCCACATGTTTCCGAAGAGAAGTGGAAGTGATGAGTTCTGGGTTATTTGCACCACATTCCAAAGCAAATTTTCTCAGCACATCAGAACTTCTAAGCGGAAATTCAGCATCTCCGAATCTTGCGAATACATAAATGTTCCTAGTGCTGATTCCAACTACTTCTCTTGTTTTCATAAGAATTTCCATTTGCTGGTGAAGTTTATCTGTAAGTAAGACTGGTACACGTCGACCACGTTTTCCTCTGATTTCAATTCTTTTCATATTTTCAGCAAGCTGCCTTTCAAATGGCGACAGGCAACTGGCCACTTCTGCCTGCATCTTCACTGATTGTTGGGTTCCTTTCAAATACTGGGAAACTTCCAAGCGTTCTGCCTCACCACCCCTTCTTCTATTGAAAAGAACAATCTGTGCAAGCGTCACATTGGCAAGTTCTCTCCAGTGGTCTTTGTCCGCAAACTCTGTCAGTGATTTTTGCAGTGTGTCTGCTTGTGCTTTAAGATAATCATGTAGCTTCTTCAAATCTTCTGCCATTGGTATTTTATTTGGTTTGTTGAAGGTTTCCGCATGTAAATTCTGCAGCGCAGCACTAGAAACCTCAGCAGCCCATTCACCATCACAAAGTTCTAAGAAACTATTGGCTTTCTCCTTCAAATTTGAGTTCCTTGTAACAAGACTTTGGTTTTTCAAAATATTGGCACATTTTCTCAATGAGTGTCCAATCTTAAGAGCCAGTGATGGAACTTTGTATTTGCCATTTCCATCAAAACCACATGTTACTTTTACTGCCTCAACAATAGATGGAAACTTTACAGGATCAACACAGTCCATCAAGTTGTGAATGTTTCCATCAGATTTTCTTGCATTCATAAGTAGACGAGCCACTTCTCTCATTTTCTGTCTTACGTATTGATGCTGATGTGGCTGCTGCGAATGTTTACTATACAGCTTTTCTCCAAACCTTACTATCAGCTCATCATGTCTTGCAACAAATGATACTTCATCAGATGAAAACTTGTTTACAATGTCTGTTTTGAACGATTCATTCTTACTAAAATCATTAGAATGCATCAATGCTAAACCAGCTGCCTGGTGATTGATCCTTTTCTGTTTTCTTGCAGTGCGATTTTGCTTTGGACATCGTTTGGCATGTCTCCAGAGATCACGTCCTAAAAACAAGCCCAAACACTGGCTACAAGTGACATAGTCGCTAGCCCTACTTGAATCTTCTTCTTTTGGTCTCTTGAAAGGGATCAAGTTTCCTGTTTGTTTAGCAATCACATTCTTATTATGTAAAAAGTCTCCAGCATTCATTAATTCTCGCAACTTCTCTTTCCTGGCAGGGGACTTTTTCGGAAGAGACAGAACTTGTTCCACCTCAAACTCGTGCTTATGTTTTTGCTCAAAGTGTCGGGGCAGTTTTGCCACCAACTTCATGCAGTATTGACAACAGTGTTTTTTGTCCCATATTCGAGTGCCATCCTCTTTCTTTTTTGATTGCATTATAGTTAAATTCGGTTTTGTCAACTTATTTACTAACTCCTGCTCTATAGGAATAACATCAGAATCACTTGTGCTGTCCGACACATGTTCTTCAGCATTATATGACTCATCTAACTGTTCTTTATATTGGGCATCAGCATCCACAATGTCTTCCTCACTGTATGTAAAGTCACTGCTCACAGGGGGTATATATTCATCACCACTATCCTCAAGACTTATATCTTCATCAGACCACCTTTCATCATTGGCTTCTGTAAAGAAATGGATAAATGGTTGGTTAAATGATTTTCAAGCTTTGCAATTCTTGTCTGCAAAAATGTCATGATCATCTGCAACTTTTTCATTAAAGTAAGAAAAATCATACAACTGCAGAAATAAGTGTCCTGGAAAGACAGCAATTCATTGATGCAAGGAGGCGTTGAAATGTCAGATACTCTGTCTAAATGGTGACTTCTTATTGTCACACACTTCAACATTATGAGGACGTTCTACTGATGAATTCCTCATACATTACACAATTTACAAATACCAATTACACTGCCTCAAAAGCTACACCTATTACTGTCGGAGATTACCAAGTAGATACTATTAGAACATATTTTGCTATCTAATTTTGTATAGATAGCTTTCCCTGCGAAAATGTCAAATCAATTAGGAGTTTGACAATCGTCAGTCATATACTCTGTTGGTAACCGCAAAGTTAAATTCGAGCCCTGTTTAATATCTTTTCTGCATAAACCAGGGGTGCATCTATTAGAGCATGAGCGTCTATTAAAATGAATATGGTATGTTACTTGTTCACAATATGCTAGTAAATAAAGCTACCCTTTGACGTTTCCTAAATTTGCACCAAAGACTAGTGCCATGTGTAATATTTACAGGTTAAATTCTAGCAAGTGTTCCTCACATACCTTGAATGGCCATGCTTTGTTTAAAATCACCATTGTCCAGTTCACTGTCGCTCTGTTCTTGGTCTGTACTGGAAGCTACCAAGCTCTCAGTATCTTCTAAAAAGATAAAATACAGGAAATACTAACCCCTTCATTACTTTGCCCTGAGCATAGGAATTTTATCAAACACCTTGGATCTAGATCAGAAACTGAGTTATTCAGCTTAAGATCAAGATCTATGCTATTTGACGCACTGATAATACCTGTCATAAGAGGACCATGTTGATCCTATATCACTCACCTGATTAAGGGGTTCAAAGGAACCATTGCAAATACTCTTTGTATATAAAAGATGTATAAGGAAAATTGACCCGCCCATGCGGCCATGTTTTTTTTATATATCATCATACCTTGAACAACATTTATAGAGGGACACACAAGGTTCATTTCAGCAAAATGAATTTGAAATTGGACTAGTGGTGTTGGATTCCGTATAGCTGGTAATTTCTGTGGGCTCAAATTTCTGCTATTCTGCAGTCCCTTTATCGAACCGCAAACATTTATTCCGCAGTATAAAATGTCCGTAGTTATTTAACACGCAGGTAAGAATATCCTCGCAGGTAAAAACTGATCAGTCGAACGCAATGCCCAACATTATGGCTAGGTGTAATAACGGGCCAATACTCCGACTAGGTGTAACTAGAACTATCACTGAAGGTGATTGATACGTCCACACCGTAGCATTTGTTCCAAGTAGTGAAATTATTAAGACATACATTTTGTCAATAAAAGGTGCCTTTCTCTTTCCCACATTGAATACAGTTCAAACCCACTGTGTGGCATATACATGTAGGAAATATGGTGCGGATAAAAATATATCTATGGGTCAAAGGTCAAGGACACAGCGACCTCCTTTTTGTACTAAACTCTCCGGCTCACCAAGATGCATTCACACACCAGATTTGTTGCTTGTAGGTAATGCTGAGTTATTGCCCAGTTACAGTTTTTCTATATGGGTCAAAGCTCAAGGACAAGGTCACAATAACATAATACTGGACCACGACGGACCTCCTTCCTAAGATTTATCAATGCACCAAGTTTAATGTCTCTAGGGCATATAGTTAAGAAAATATGGCAAAGTTTTCATATTATATGACTGACTGACCGAGCAAGAAAGCGTTGGACGGACAAGGTGATTCCTACATCTTGCGATTTTTAAAGAGAAGATGTGGTCCCTGAAACTTACTTGGTGCATGCCTCGGATACAAGCTGTTAGCATATATTACATTATACCAGTAATCGCGACTCTCAGAATAACTTTAAGATAATTATAAGCAGTTTTGTATACTACATTTGGTTTGATTTGAGACGCATTTATTTTGTATATATATTCCGGGTAGCTTTCCTTTTGGATATCAAACATAGTTTTGCAGTAACTTTTGTTTCTTTAGGTCCCGATAAAGCCAACAGTGATATTTAAAACGCCGACTGGTTCTCAGGGTTTAGGCCATACAGGCCGTATCGTAAGTGTAGTGAAATCGAAAGTAGAATTTGATAAACAGCAACGTGCAGATCGATAACAACCATAATCAGAGTTAGTTCCGCAAAAATTTATCACTCCCTTTTCATGAAACGCAGAATTAATAATCCGCAAAAATAAGTTATTTCTAGTTTTTGACAAAAACCCCAAAATATTATGGCCGCAGAAATAACCAGCTTTACGGGAAGAAGATTTTCAAAGTTTTCTATATAGGCATATACGGAAAACCGACCCCGCCCCTGGTGGCCATGTTTTTTGAAATATCATAAATCTTCAATCAAATTCGGTAGAGAGGTCCACCCAAGGATCATTTATGTGAAATTATTTTGAAAATGGACCAAAATTTTGAGAAGAAGATTTTCAAAGTGTTCTATATAGCCATATAAAGAAAACTGGCCCTGTCCTAAGCGGCCATGTTTTTTGATTATCATAACTCTTTGAACAACTTTGGTAGAGAACCTACTAAGGATCATTTCTGTGAAATTATTTTGAAATTGGACCAATCGTTTTAGAGAAGTAGTTTCTTACTTTCATTGCTATGACAACCAGAGTTCTTCATGGAAGGTGTGGGGCCCTAATTATCTAAGCAGTTGATCTGGTTAAACAAACTGTAACATCATTCTGTATCTATTTCTTATTTCTTTCAATATTGCCATTTTGGGCAAATATCATTGCATCTGAATGACAGATAGATTAAATTCTGATAAGAAGTAGGTCGCCTGACATCTGATCTGGGTCAGAACTGTTGCAGTAGAAAATGCATTTAGAACTAGAATGTGTCACAGGTCAAGGCCAAGGTCACAGTGATCTAATTTGGAATGCGACACTCTGCCTCACCAAGATGTATTCACACACCAATTTGTGAAGCATAAATGATGTGGTTGTGGTTCAGGAGATATGCTCTGGACAAGGTACAACGATGGAAAGACAGAAGTACGGATAGGGGTAACATTACATTCCCAGGCCATTATATGGCAACGCATAAAAACATCATGGAACCATTTCACTCATTCTTGCAATGTTCTTCTTTATTTGTTTTAACATCCAATCCGAGTGTTACTTTGCATCTATATCCAAACTATTTGCATTAAGTACTCTAAACAACAGACACAAATGGCAACAACACCATTTATGTTAACCCTTCCATTCATGCATATGTCTTTTTATGTTTTTTGCAAACAGAATAGATCCAGATTTTGGAGGAGCTGTCTGATCAGGGTCTACAATGTTTGAGTATTTGATACTTTGCACCCAAGGCTATTCTTACTGTCATAAATATAACTGGCCTTATCTTAGTGGGTAGAGTATCAAAATAAATATTCATGAAGTAAAGGATTAAGAACTGTGGCTTCCAAACCAACAGTTTAGACCCATAGTTTGTGGTAGTTGCATTGTTCAAAATATCGTTTCACTCATTCTTGCAATGTTCTTCTTTATTTGTTTAAACATTCAATCTGAGTGTTACTTTGGCATCTTTATCCAAACTAATTGCATTAAGTCCTCTAAACAACACACACAAATGGCAACATCACGAGGACTTACCCGCTGGTGTGCTTCGTAAAGTCCTCAAAATGAAACGGTCTTGTTTTGTGTATGCACTATTTTAAAGTAATTATCTTGGCAGTTGTTGTTTAAACCATTTAACACATAGAAACGCCTTTTCACGCCTCTGTAGCAGACGACTTTTGAAACTAATGGGAAAAATGGAGCATTTACTCAAATTGAGTTTGAGTTACTTAGGATGCCTAAGCAACCAGTGTTTGAGTTGACAAATTTAGACTATATTTACCTGTTGGCTTTGTAGTAATGGTATTTGTTGCCATTCCTTCTGTTTTTGCTGCTGCCAGTTTGGGTTTTACTGTTGGTTTCGACGTACTTGTAGAAGCCATCTTTAGTTTCTTCTTACGTACTCCAAAGTCATCCTCTCTGTCATCTTGGTCGTAATCATCGTCACCATCATCACTGTCATCATGACCTACATCTACTTTGGGGGCAGAGTCACTGTCTGAAATTTTATTTTAACCCTTCCATTCAATGCCTATGTCTTGTTATGCTTTTTTGCAAACAAAATAGATCCAGATTTTGGAGGAGCTGTCTGATCAGGGTCTACAATGTTTGAGTATTTGATATTTTGCACCCAAGGCTATTCTTACTGTCATAAATATAACTGGCCTTATCTTAGTGGGTAGAGTATCAAAATAAATATTCATGAAGTAAAGGATTAAGAACTGTGGCTTCCAAACCAACAGTTTAGACCCATAGTTTGTGGTAGTTGCATTGTTCAAAATATCGTTTCACTCATTCTTGCAATGTTCTTCTTTATTTGTTTAAACATTCAATCTGAGTGTTACTTTGCATCTATATCCAAACTAGTTGCATTAAGTCCTCTAAACAACACACACAAATGGCAACATCACGAGGACTTACCAGCTGGTGTGCTTCTTAAAGTCCTCAAAATGAAACAGTCTTGTTTTGTGTAAGCACTATTTAAAGTAATTATCTTGGCAGTTGTTGTTTAAACCATTCACCACATAGAAACGCCTTTTCACGCCTCTGTAGCAGACGACTTTTGAAACTAATGGGAACAAGAAAGCTGTGTTTGTGAAACAGCAATGCCCCCACAGTGTTTTGTCACAAAAATGACGTTTAACCTTGATTTGACCTTTGACCTTGAACGGTGACCTTGACATGTTTGCACTGAAAATGTGCGGCTTCATGAGATACATATGCATGCCTATTATGAAGTCTCTATCTAGACTAGAAGTTAAAGACAATGTTAAACTTGGTAATTTGACCTATATATTTGACCTTTGACCTTGAAGGATGACCTTGACCTTGACATGTTTGCACGCAAAATGTGAGGCTTCATGAAATACACATGCATGCCAAATATGAACTCTCTACCTGTAATATTTCAAAAGTTATGGCCAATGTTAAAGTTGGACACAAACAAACAAACAGACAGGGCAAAAACAATATGCCCCCCACTTTAGTGGTAGGGGGCATAAAAATGGAGCATTTGCTCAAATTGAGTTTGAGTTACTAAGGATGCCTAAGCAACCAGTGTTTGAGTTGACAAATTTAGACTATATTTACCTGTTGGCTTTGTAGTAATGGTATTTGTTGCCATTCCTTCTGTTTTTGCTGCTGCCAGTTTGGGTTTTACTGTTGGTTTTGACGTACTTGTAGAAGCCATCTTTAGTTTCTTCTTACGTACTCCAAAGTCATCCTCTCTGTCATCTTGGTCGTAATCATCGTCACCATCATCACTGTCATCATGACCTACATCTACTTTGGGGGCAGAGTCACTGTCTGAAATTTTATTTTAACCCTTCCATTCAATGCCTATGTCTTGTTATGCTTTTTTGCAAACAAAATAGATCCAGATTTTGGAGGAGCTGTCTGATCAGGGTCTACAATGTTTGAGTATTTGATATTTTGCACCTTAGGCTATTCTTACTGTCATAAATATAACTGGCCTTATCTTAGTGGGTAGAGTATCAAAATAAATATTCATGAAGTAAAGGATTAAGAACAGTTTAGACCCATAGTTTGTGGTAGTTGCATTGTTCAAAATATCGTTTCACTCATTCTTGCAATGTTCTTCTTTATTTGTTTAAACATTCAATCTGAGTGTTACTTTGCATCTATATCCAAACTAGTTGCATTAAGTCCTCTAAACAACACACACAAATGGCAACATCACGAGGACTTACCAGCTGGTGTGCTTCTTAAAGTCCTCAAAATGAAACAGTCAATCAGCAAGGAAGTAACAGACTGGCCAAGGCTTTTTGTCTCAAATTCGACCTTTAACCTCAATTGGGACCTTGACCTGGTAGGTAGAGACCTGGTTATTGTATGTGACATATTGGATAATGACAGTGTACATTTGTGCCAGGTTATTTAAGAATCCTTCAATCAGCAAGGAAGTTACAGCCCCCACAAGGTCGGTCTGACGCACAGAGGCACGCATGGACGCACACACATACACTCAACAGACATAAGGACGGCTATGTCTTTGCTCCCTCAATAAAAACACTCAATATATGGGAAGGTATTTTAGATTGCTAGCAAACTCTTTCCAAGATAATAAAATGTCATTACCTTTCGCTTTCTCCATGGAGCATCTTTTACACCATAGTCAAAGGTAAGCTGCTCTCCTGGGTGTATGTCTTTTATGGAATACAGCCACAACCGTGGCTTGTCAGTCATGATCTTTTTTACCTTACAGTTTGGTTTAGCCGAGTCATTAACCATCCTGCCAAGACCTTTGGTGTTAGTTGCATCAATACTGAAAGAACAGTTTAGTTCCAATGTAATCTATGTTAACAAAAAGGTTTTTTTTACTTTATGCAACACTGAACATATATTCAATCTTCCAGTTAATTGAATTGCTATTTTTTGTGATGAATGCTTTACCAATCTTTGTCTAGGGTCCTACAACAGGGAACTTCTAAAGGCAAACAGTTAACATCAAGACAGAATGTTTGTTAATAGTTGAATGGGCATATAAAAAGAAATACAAACCTGTCATGAGTGGCCATTAAAAACAGCATCGATTATTAATGACAGGTGACCGCTTAATGCAGACAAGAAGTTTTGAAAAGCTTTTGAGAGCTTTCTGCATTACTTCCATTATGTATTAAGTAACCATCTGTCTTTAAGACCACCAAATGCCTCAGTATTCAGTGGCCACTTAAACAGGTTCGATTGTAAGTACTTATGCCGATCTTTTTCCCTCAAACAAATCCTATGTTATATTGTCATATCAATATATTACAGAGGTTGTGCTGATAAGTACTCAAGTTTGGAGTATTATAAGAACATTTGTTCTTAAAACATATTTCATTGTCTGGACTGAATAGATTTGTTAAAAGTACATAGGTAAAGACCTTCATGTATACAATGCTATTTTATTCAAATTACCTCACTATTGCAAAGTCATTATGCAAAGTCATAACATATTAAATTAATATATTAATATCCCCTAAATATGCCAGGAATATGTTCCCCCCTTTTTGAGAATGATAATGGTGCTTTTCCAAATCTTAGCATTATCAGAGTAATATGCATCTTTACCCATAAAAAAATGTAAACCATCTATAGCAGGCTACTGGTTTCAGCCATAAATCACAGCAGTTACTTTTTAAATTATCTTGTCACCTTAACAGGGTTTTCAGATTCCTAAAAACGTGTCACGTTTCTGATTGGTAATTGTGGGCATGCTTGAGCACTTGGTTGGAGTGGAATATTCCATATTCTATCAGAACATTGTCGGAAATAGCCGAGCATGACGTGCGCTATATAATTTACTTCTCAAGGTTGATATTGGTTGTACTCGTAATGATGTAGTCCTTTAGACTGGTTTACGACATGATTGGTTTATAAAACCCAGTCTAACGTGTCAAAAGAGCCCTCCGTCGCATAAACAAAGATAACAAACAAATATCAATAAAGATTTAGCGATAATAGTAGAAAACAGGGAGAACTCAACATGGCTGTCATGTTTTATCTACACAGGAAATAATACAAAAACTAGAATGTGACCATTGTACACAAATGTCCCGCTGTATGCTGAACTTAAAATAGGGTCATCACTCCATCAAAAGTTAGACACACCATTATTAGATCTTCTATTAAGTCAAGGTCAAGGTCACAATGACTCATATGCAACACTCCGCCTCACCAAGATGTATTCACATACCAATTTGTGGAGTAGTAGCTGTTATAGTTCAGGAGATATGCCCAACACAGTTTTTCTATTATACGGGTCAAAGGTCAAGGTCACAGTGGTCTAATATTGGTACATGACACACCTTCTTCCAAAGATGTATTAGTGTGCCAAGTTTAATGTCTCTAGAGCATATAGTTGAGGAAATATAGCCCGGACAGTTTTTCTATTATATGAGTCAAAGGTCAAGGTCAAGGTGGTCTAATTTTGGTACATGACACACCGTGTTCCTAAGATGTATCAGTGTGCCAATTTTAATGTCTCTAGGGCATATTGTTGAGGAAATATAGCCCGGACAAAGTTTTTCTATCATATGGGTCAAAGTCAAGGTCACAATGACCTAATTTTGGTACATGACACTACTGCTGTCCAAGATGTATCAGTGTGCCAAGTTTAATGTCTCTAGGGCATATAGTTGAGGAAATATAGCCCGGACAAAGTTTTTCTATGATATGGGTCAAAGATCAAGGTCACAGTGACCTAATTTTGGTACTCAGACACTCGACTTCACCAAGATGTATTCACATACCAATTTGTGAAGTATTAAATGTTGTGGTTCAGGAGGTATGCTCCGGACAAGGTATGACGGAATGACGGATAGGGGTAACACTATATGCCCCGGCCATTATATGATGGGGCATAATTATACCGGGCGTTTAGGTATGGTAAAACTCGCGACCCTTAGGTTAACTCAGGCACCGGCATGTGTTCGGTATCATGGGAACCAGTATTATTTCAGACTTTTTTCAATTCCTGCATTGTAAATGATAGGTATATACAGCTAAACAAGCATACCGTATTACATTATAGTATGGGAGGTAAAATGTCTTGGAACTCCATAACAAGAGGCCCATGAGGGCCTGTGCTCTACTGGCTTGGTTCGTTTAGTCCTGTTCATAGATATCTAACAACTGTACAAGTTTGGTGAAGATCTGTTTTGAAATGTAGACTTTTTTGCACTAACAAACTGTTTAATAGCAATTTCAACAATTTCAAGGGAGATAATCCAGTCATTCTTAAGCCAATCTGGATGGTCTACGAATGCATATCTACATGTAACTTCTGTAAAAGTTTGGTGAAGATCAGATTTGAAATGAAGGCTTAATTAAACGGCGTAAACAAGCTGTTTTATAGCAATTTCGACAAATTCAAGGGAGATAATCCAGTTGTTCATAAGCGAATCTAAATGGTTTCGGAAGAAACTGATTTCATACGCATATTTATCTACTGCATAAGTTTGGTGAAGATCAGATAAGAAATGGAGAATTTAGAGCATAAACAAGCTGTTTTGTTGTAATTTTGACAAATTCAAGGGCCATAATCCAGTCATGCATGGGCAGATCTGGCTGGTTCTCAAATGGAACCGAGCTCTTATGGATATCTAACTTCTGTATAAGTTTGATTGAGATTAGATCATAACTAAATACTTTAAAGCATAAACAAACAATTGTTTACGGACGCACGCACGGACGGACGCACGCACACACGGACGGACAACAGACACCGCGTGACGGCATAAGCTCTCTGGCCTTTGGCCAGTATAGCTAAAAATAAGGCAATTGAAAACAAAATAAATTTCCAAATTGCCAATGCTTGATAAAGAAACATAATTCATTCTTTTTAAAAAGAGCTTGATATTAAAATTCAGTACACAATGAGTGTGTTTTAAATCAAGCCCTGCTAAAGTATTGTACCCCCAAAATGCTCTTGCACCCCCATAAATTCACTCTAGGGGGTGCATTTACTTCCAGAAAAAAATACGAGTGGGAACACTGAATTTATTTTTGCCTTAGAATGATAGGAAAAACAAAACAGAATGCAGTTAAAAATATTACACAAGACTAAATATTTTGTGCTACGTTTTTATGTCTCCTAAAACTACACAATTAATGTATAATATACTCACTACATTTTTTTCCCGTTGTTATGAAAATAATACTTGTAAGTCTCATCCTCCTCACCATCACTAGGACTGCAGCTTCTCAACTTCCCCATGTACTCCAAAAGTTGCAATCCCTTTGGAATGTACTCTTTCACAAAAACCCCATTACCTAAATAGAAAGGAAAATGCCCATTTTAATTAATTCTTGGTCCATAATAGATCAAGGTTGTTGTAAAGTTACAATATAATTTTTGAAGACATGACACAAATTTCCTGACTCATAGACGAACAGGACAGGCAGACAATTCTATATGCCACATGAAGTGGACTGGAAACATACAAACAATTTGTGCTGAATGATTTTATACATTATATGACAAAACAAGAGCTGTCCGTAAGACAGCAAGCTCGACTTTTTGGCACTTTGACTCAAAGGGGGAATAGTTCATTCAAAGTACAAGAGATATGGGACTTGTCCTACTTGGTAATATGCTGACATCGGATAAGTGTGTAAAGCATATATAGTTTCCGAGTAAAGGCCATGCATGAAAAACTTTAACCAAACTTTCTAAATCAAACAAGAGCTCGGCAAAGCGGGGCAAATGCGCCCGAATAAGTGTGCAACACACATGGTAGACAATAGTGGCATTTATACCTAACAACTCATAAAAAGTTTCTTTGCTTGATTGTAATGTCAATATTAAAGATCTAAGTATAGTGAAACCATTGTAATCAGACAAACAAGGATAAATATTTTTTTTACGTAGACTAGAAATGTGTCCATAGGACACAGATGCCCCCACTTCCGCTTTGTCAAAAATGCCATATTTTCACACAATAAAGGCCCATTACTCAATAAATATTAATTTTGGGCAGATGAAAATATCCAGGTTCACAAGTTCACACCCTGAATAATATATCTATGAAGTTTCAAGTCTGTAATATGAACACTTTAGAGTTATCCGAGACACAAACTTTTCGGGGCAGACGTACGTACGGACAGAAGGACAATGGCAAATCTATATGCCCCCCTCTTTAAGTGGTGGGGGCATAAAAATTGGTTGGCCTAGGTCAAGCAGAACTTATTATTTTGAAATTGGACCAGCAGTTTTAGAGAAGAAGATTTCAAAGTTTACTTTATAGCCATATAAGAAAAACTGGCCTAGCCCCTGGAGGGCATGTTTTTTGACATATCAAAATTCTTTGAACAACAGTCTATACGAATGAAGCTCAGAGTTTACCAGACAGTCGGTCTGGTAAACTCGCATGCTTTACCAGACCGGACCAATTTTTACCAGACCAAAATATAATGTAAGATTATATACGGTACACCAGAATTCTATACATGTAATACTTTGAATCAAAAAATTGTTTTTTTTATCATATATTCATTCTAAATGGCTCTCTTGTTAAAGAGAGAACTGTTTCAACAATAGACAATTAGGTCAAGTTACTAAAACAGAAATAATTTCGCAAGCTCTCAATTTTCTATAAAAGAAAATTTAGCTCATTAGATTCACCTTCTTCTGATGATTTATTCAGGCAGGACAATTCCTTGCTGACATCTAAATCATTATTATAAATGGATCTACATCTGTATATGATTACTCAGAATAATATGTTCCAAATAATGTGTAAAACTGTGTGAAGTATTTTCAGATTGGTTCAACTGGAGACATTTCATTTTTGGTCTGTTCTTTATGACATTAGTGATAGAGCTTGTTTGAAATTTGAAACTTCATGAAAGTAACCATGTCCTTGAAACTTCTTCTACACACATACACACTATTTCATCGTTTCACTTTTCATTAATTTACTTAGACTTATTAGTACTAAATACTATGAACACTATGTTTATATTATAAAAAAGCCTTATTTCAGTTTTCTGCAGGCTATGCAATGTCGATTTTGATTTTAACTAAAGCGATCATGCATTCTTAGTTTTCTGCAGGCTATGCAATGTCGATTTTGTATTTAACTAAAGCGATCATGCATTCTTATTCTCTATTATGGTTACAGATAAAAGTCCAAATAAATTGATCCGAAATTAAGCAAATTTTGGCTACTTTCGGAAAATCCCAACATAGTCAAACTCCAAGTGAAACCGTCTCCATGAGTGACATTAAAAATCTAGTGTATACTCTATTCCTCTCATGTGGACGTAGAGAACTCAACTTTATTTGGAGTTTCAATTGACCATGAATCGCTGGTCGTAATGCGAAATAGATTCTGTTTCCGATATTTCTTTTGGACAGACTAGACTAGACATTTAATTTTAGAACAAAGACAAGGACTAATTCACAGACCACGCCGCGTTCTGTAAAACATGTCATATGAATATAGTTTACATCGTACTCGGTCCCGCGAGACAATTAGAGTGTATTAGATGTTGCCTGTGTCTAAAAATACGACACTCTACTCTTTCGCGAGAACTGGCTGAAAACTAGAAAGAATTCAAATTGAATCTATATAGCTGTAAAAGGAAAACTGGCCACACCCCTGGAGGTCATGTTTTTTTAACATATCAAAATTCTTTGAACAACTTTGGTAAAGGTCCACCAAAGGATCATTTCTGTGCAATTATTTTGAAATTGGACCAGCAGTTTTGGAGAAGATTTTTTTTTAAAAAGTGAACATACAACGTACGAGACTGATCACAATACCTCACCTGAGCATAATGAGGTGAGCTAAAAAGGGGGAATAGTTCAGTCAAAATTCAATCAAGAGTTATGGGACTCGTCCAACTAGATAATGAAATGACCTCGAATAAGTGTGTGAAGTTTAATGGCAATAGCATATATGGTTTCTTAGAATAAGCCTTGCATGCAAAACTTTTAAGTCCAAAAAGGGGGAATACTTCAGTCAAATCCTATCTAGAGTTATGGAACTTGTCCAACTAGGTAATGTGATGACCTTGGATAAGTGTGTGAAGTTTCAGGGCAATAGCATACATGGTTTCTTAGAAAAGGCCTTGCATGCAAAACTTTAACCAAACTTTCTAGGTGCAAAAGCGGGGATTAATTCACTCAAAATCCAATCTAGAGTTATGGGACTTGTCCAATTTGGTAATGTGATGACCTGGGATAAGTGTGTTAAATTTTAGGGTTCATGTTTTTTAAAAAAGGCCTTGCATGCAAAACTTTAACCAAGCTGGCAAAGCCGACGCAAGGGTGACTAATAGCTCTCCATATTCTGCCAATAGTCGAGTTTAAAAGAATTATACTAACTAGAGCTGGGTACAGCAAAGAACAAAATACCACACTATACCATGTTTTTCACCAAATACTGTGATACGTACCACACAAACTATGACAGACTGACCTATTTTCTTATATGATCTATCCAACCCTACTTTTTTTTAACACAAAATGGCTAAACAAATATCACTAAAATTACTTGCCTTTATGCTGAGAATTTGCCACATTTTCTTGAACTTGATCAAAACTGTTTCAGTTTCGTTTACGGCATCGTATTCTTTGTAATTGGATTCAAAAGGACAGCGACCGCAGAATACACATGCCCTTTTAAAAAACCTGTCCTATTCAAACATATATTGTTAGTGTGTATTGAATCTTAACACAGTTCTACAATTAAGAACAATTAGAGGACATGTCACACAAATTCTGGTACAATCACATATATGAGGACGTAGAAACAATTTATATTAACACCGGTTTAGCTGAAACTGATTGGTCGAGATACTTTTTAATGTCTCGATCTGATTGGTCTATCTATACACTTTTAAGCACTTCTTGTCACGTGATAACCGGTAAATTGTGTATAGAAGGTGTGTGCGTGATTGGTATCTGACATTTCGAGGACATTTTAAAACATGAATGAAATTCATATAGTCCTCGAATTGAAGTGATTTATGGAACACATTGTGAGGACCATGCCAAAAGTCCTCGGAAGTAAAAAAAGTCCTCGAAGTGTTGGTGTGCGGTCAAGTTTAAGTCCTCTCACGTCAGCGAGTACAAGGACACACGCACGCACGCACACACACTCACACACACACACACACACACATGCACACATACA